>NW_007729552.1:20751-21799 GCF_000696425.1 Galeopterus variegatus | reverse complement strand
CAGTTACACAGGGTAACAAAAGGAGAGAACTCCATGGAAGGACATGGGCTAGTTCAAATAAGAAAATATCATTTTCTTTCTTCTTCTTTTCTTTTTCTTTTGAAATTTTGAATATTGAAGCATTTTTTTTTTGATCCACACTCCATAGGCTCAGCATAGCCCCTCCAACTTAGTTAACTAAATTAAATAATCTGGGCTTCTCTTTCAAAACTTCCAAGTAGGGTATGTCAGTAGTTCTCAGTCTTTGAGACTGACATTGCAGACATTAGAAATTTTAAAAATACTTCCTGTATTTCTTTTCTAGAAAACTATAAGCAATGTTAGATCACTATATATTTTTCTTCCTTAATTCTTTTATACTTATCTGTAGTTTCTGAATATTCAAAATTGATTTGATACCAAAAAAGCATCCTCAAAAAAGTACAGCAAATAAATTATTATCAGATCTTGGAAGCTTTAATAGAATCCTTCTTAATGTGACTCATTTTTCAATAATGCAATACTTATTAAAATGCAAATGTTTACAGTAAGTAATAAGTAACAAAATATAATAAGTAAAAAAAGCCCCTGCTTTCTAAAGACTAAAATCATGAAAACTTATTGAAAAAAGTAAAAGAAAATAAAAGTAGACAAAAAGATAATTAGTCAAAACACTAATAGAATGCTAGTGTTCATGGCAGGAATACTACCCACAAAATAGACACAATCAAACTGAACAAACAGGCTGAACAAACTGTGGTATATCCATGCAATGGAATGTTTCTCAGCAGTAAAAGGAAATCGACTACTGAGCCACACAACAACATGGATGAATACTAAATGCAACATGTTAAGTTAAAGAAGCCAGTCCCTGAAGGCTAAATATTGTATGATTTTATTGATATGACAATCTAGAAAAGGCAAAACTATCTGGGCAGAAAACAGATCAATGCCTAGAGAGGACTGAGAGTCAAGGAAGGGTGACTATAGCCTATAAGAACATTCTAGGAACATGGCCATATATATATATATATATATATATATATATATATATATATGGGGTTTCCAG
>NW_007729552.1:17905-19789 GCF_000696425.1 Galeopterus variegatus | reverse complement strand
CATATATATATATATATATATATATATATATATATATATATATATATATATGGCGTTTCCAGCTTTTAATATAAACATAAAATGTACCTCAATGTCTGTAGTCAACACTTATGTGTCTTGGTTTGGAAATTTCCTGTTTTGTTTTGTTTTATTTAAAATCTGTAGTTCTTCAGTCATGAACACATCTATTATGGCACTCAGAAACCTTAATCTATTACAACTGGTAATACAAAGGTAACACCATTAACAACAAGCAAAATCTGAAATCCAAATAAGTAATTTGAAACAAGCAACTTTTGCTCAGAAATCAATTTTATCCTTCCAGATATTTAATTAAATTGTGCTTCCTCTAACTAGTTTTGGAAATAATAAATTAATACAACTGTGACAAGTAGTCAAAATGAGCATTTTAATAAACTCCATTATATATAGAAGTGCTCAGCAAAGTGTCATTTCTAAAGTATTAAGTTTTTCATAGCTGAATAAGATTTTATCTGACACAATACTACATGACAGTTCAAAGATTTTGTTCATAGTTGCTAAGTTTTATTTGGCTATGTGGATAACACACTGTATTTACAAAATGAAATTCAAAAATATGGGTTTACTATGTCTCAAATGAGGTTCATGGAAATATAGAATAGAACCAGATTATGACATGGGGCCACCGTTCTGACTGAAAATGGAAGCAGATCTTTTTGGCTTCTTGTTCTTAAAGCATCTTTGTAGAAATGTATCAGATTCACACATCTGTTTGGTATACATTTACACATAAGAACAACTCATTAGCTTACATAGCTATAACTATAAGTAAGTTTCTTAATAAAAAATGCACCAAACATGGCATGATAAACAACTGTAATAGAAAGCAATACTTAGTGTAGCTTATCTACTAAAAGAATGTTGCTGAATGTATCATAACAATAAAATCTGCAGTCCACACAAATGAGAATAGAAGTCTAAGTGACAAGACGTTTATAACATATACACCCTGTATGTAGAAGAGTAAGTAAAATTAGATTTAAGCTTTGTTAACAACTTAAGGTAACAGCTAACATCACTGTCCTGTGAAATATTTGAAAATAGAGTGTTGATGGAGATCATACTGCCAGAGAGTAAGAGAAAGTGGTACTAAGGCAGGTGGGGCAAACAGTACAAAAAATGAGCAGGGAAAATCCTCTTTATCCAGATAAGAAACCCAGGGTTTATCTTTGTTCCCTTACTCCTTTACCCTTTGCACCATGTATCATAATATCTATTCTACCATAACAAGTTTAAACTTTTTTTCTTAATAATTTTTTTAAAATAATGTCATTCCAAGCAGCTTGGATGAATTTGGAGAAAATTCTGTAAAGTGAAATAAGCCGAGCACAGAAAGAGAAATACCTCATGTTCTCACCCATATGTGGGAACTAAAGCAAACAAATAAACAAACAAACAAACAAAAACAAATTAATAAAATTTAAGTTGAACTGTTAAAAAGAGAAGAAATGTGGTTACTAGAGACAGGAAATGGGAAGGGGAGAGGGCATAGTGAAAGGCTGGTTAATAGACACAAAATTGCAAGTAGATAGAAAAAGTAAGTTCTATTGGTGTACAGTTGACCCAGGAATCTATAATTAACAATGATTTACTGCATATTATCAGATGACTAGAAGATAGGAGATCAAATGTGCACATCACAAAGTAATAATTAAGTTATGCAATGATGAATAAGATTTTTATCCTGATTAGACCATTGCACATTGTACACAAGTATTGAAAAATAACTGTGCACACCATAAATATGTACAAGGTTTCAATTTTAAAAATTAAAAAATTATTCCCCAAATTAAAATAAAATAAAAAATTTATTCAATTTCGTCCAAAGAAATCAACATATGT
>NW_007729552.1:5853-17062 GCF_000696425.1 Galeopterus variegatus | reverse complement strand
TCTCTTGCTCCTCTTGAATATTCCTTTTGACCAGTGTGAGAAGAATTTACCCAAAATGCCCAACTTGCCAATGCTTTCTATCTCATTTTCAGATAAAGATCACAATCTGGAATATCATCGACCTATGGTCTGTCTCCTATCTAAAAGGTGAGGGTAATGCAAAGATTAGGAATCAGTCTGGATTCAAACCCCAGCTCTGCCAAGATTGTGTGGCACGGGGAACTATCAACTTGATGTCTTCATTCAGAGAAAAGAAAATGGTAATCATACCTACCCTCAAAAAATTATTGAGTGTTTAATGTGATAATTTTGTAATGTTCGATATACAGTAAGCATTCCATATTTGTCACCTAGCAATATCTTAACTTTTTTAATTGACAAAATTGTGTATATTTGTGGTGTACAATTGATGTTTCAAAATAAATATACATTGTGCAATGGCTAATTTGAGCTAATTAACATGTTCATTACCTCAACTACTTATCATCTTTCCTTGTGGTGGGAACACTTAAAATCTACTCTTCTGCCAATTTTCAAGTACACAGGACATTGTTGTTAACTATAGTCATTATAACTCTGGAGGTATGCCTCCTGTCTAACTGAAATTTTGTATCCTTTGACCAACATCTTCCCAATTCATCCCCCACCCTGCCTGTCCCTGTATATCCACCATTCTATTCTCTGTTTCTATGAGAAATAATAAGTTTTTTTNGGCATGGGCCTCGACCATGCCAGCCCTCCTTCCACCTTCTCCCACCCTATCACCTTTCCCCGCCTCATCTCCCCCTCCCCCACAACTGCTCAGCAACAACATCTTAGAATGTAAAAATATAATAATATTAATAAATAAATAAACTTAAAAGAAAAAAAAAAAGACAAATTTTATGGCCAGTACTGGTGTGATAAACATTCTAGGGAATCTCTGTCCATTTTCTTAGAGAAGTTTCAAAGTTTCCTCTTCAGTATTTTTCCCATCAGTCTAATCCCAACAGCTTTCTGTTTCTCAGGGTTTCCTCAAACTTCCTAATATTTCTTCTGCTAGACTACATTCCTTCTTGTTTACCAACTTTTTTTTTTTTTGGCCGCTGGCTGGTACAGGGATCTAAATTCTTAACCTTGTGCCAACTCATTTTTAGCTTCATATTTTTCATTTATTCTTTTTCTTTCTTTTTCAGTGAGATATGTATGGCCACATCATCTTGAACATAGTTTATTAAAACTATTCACTCCTTTTGACTTCTCAAAAAACTTTTATATGCATTATCTAATTTTGAGTTTCCTATATACTTTATGGTATGTACCTGGGACTGTTAGTTTATCTGTTTTCAGAAAATTAGATGGACTCAGAACTTAAATTACTTGTCAAAGCCTCCATAGCCAGCAATTGACATAGTCATAGCTAAACCTATGTTTTCTAGCTCTTTCATTGGCAAAAAATAGAGAAAATTAACAATTGATATAATAAAAAACATGGTGACAGAGTGACCTCAAAAATTAAATAGTCTCCCTTAAAATTAAAGTTTTTATGCAAAAGATGAAACTTACTTGAGAGAAAATCTGAAGAAGTTCAGCCCTCCCACTGCCTTCCTTACTCTTACTGTACTCTCATAATGGTCTATTCCGAGTCCAACAGTAATGCATTGGCTTTCTTTCTTAGCTTAATCCTCACCAAGCCAGACTGAGCCCCTAAGATATTAAAAGATTACTCACTGATATGTGGCATGAAACTATTACTACAGATCTATTTACATAAATCAAAATGCATTTGCAAGTAGTCTTATAAAGGTTCACTAGGTTGATTACACAATTCTAAAAACTCTGTCCTTTGGGTATGCTACTCAAAAGCACTGGGGCAACTGTTTTTTTTATAAGGTTCTTTGTGGGGTGGGGAGTCAGTGAAATTAGAGGCAATGTAATGAAAAGATCCCTATATTCACATCAAGATATCTAGATGCAAATGCTGACTTTTCAGGGCAAATTTGGACAAGTTAATTAAACTTTGTGGACTTTTATTATTATTATTATTATTATTATTATTATTATTATTATTATTATTATTATTATTATTATTATTATTATTATTATTATTATTATTATTATTATTATTATTATTATTATTATTATTATTATTATTATTATTATTATTATTATTATTATTATTATTATTATTATTATTATTATTATTATTATTATTATTATTATTATTATTATTATTATTATTATTATTATTATTATTATTATTATTATTATTATTATTATTATTATTATTATTATTATTATTATTATTATTATTATTATTATTATTATTATTATTATTATTATTATTATTATTATTATTATTATTATTATTATTATTATTATTATTATTATTATTATTATTATTATTATTATTATTATTATTATTATTATTATTATTATTATTATTATTATTATTATTATTATTATTATTATTATTATTATTATTATTATTATTATTGGTTAGCTGTGTATAGGAGGTAGCTGGACTAAATTGCCTTCAAATGTCTTCTACTCTGTCAGAGATTATAATTCTAAACCAAATGTTCCCGCTCACTGGCTGAGCGAGGCGCGGGAGCAACACCGAGGGTTGCAATCCCGTTGCCGGTCCCCGGTCCGGTACGGGGGCAACACTGAGGGTTGCGATCCGTTGCCGGACACGGAAAAAGACAAAAGACAAAAAAAAAAAAAAAAGATCCCTATATTCACATCAAGATATCTAGATGCAAGTGCTGACTTTTCAGGGCAAATTTGGACAAGTTAATTAAACTTTGTGGACTTTTATTATTATTATTATTATTATTATTATTGGTTAGCTGTTTATAAGAGGTAGCTGGACTAAATTGCCTTCAAATGTCTTCTACTCTGTCAGAGATTATAATTCTAAACCAAATTGCAAACTACAAACCAGAGGTTACAAACCAGAAGTCTTGGCCAAACTAAGCTAGAGACCTCTTTGATTAGGTGAGCACAATGCTATTTACTGTATTTCCCCCTGTTGTAGTGCCTTTGGGTGACGTCTACATTATTAAATTCATCAATTCCAGGCCCCCTTTACTCTTCTATAGTACCTGTTTAGCTTCTAAAGGTATTGAAGTTCTTCACCCCTCGGCGTACTCTTTGATGTGCTCTTAAGCTCCTCATAACTAGAAAGCCATGAGTCTACTCTTCCCATCAGCTAAATCAGCACCTCTGTTGAAAAAACTCTCCAAGGCGAGATTTAAAATAAGCACTGCTTATTCTCATTTAGCATTTTCACTACATTAATCGGCTTCAAACAAACAGTTCCAAATGAACAGTTCAGGCAATTCTCTGATGCCCAATCTGGCTTTTAAAGGAGGGGTAAAAGAGAAATCAGCTGTTCATGTGGGGCTGTTTTGATTCAGAAATATGTTACAGGCCATGATTTTCTTCTAGTTCACAGAAAAAAGTAGAGAGCAAGCATAAAAAGCTCTAATTTTGCCCAATATGGCCAGGCTATTGTCTATGAAAAAATCTGTTCTAGTGTTTATGATTGCTGTAAATAATGCCATCAATACTTTTTTGGAGAGTTGAAGCCTCTGTAGAATAAACAAAATTCATAAAATTCCCTAAAGAAGAGGTTATCCAATACTTCTGTATAGAGCCAGATATAAAATATTTTATGCTTTGTGCACTGTTTATGGTCACTATCACATTTCCTTTTTTGGTTTTCTTTTCTTTAGCCCTCTAAAGAAGTAGAAATCATCCTTAGCTCATATCCAAAAAACAGGCTGTCCCTTTTGGGCTATGGTTTGCTGACCCCCTTTAGTGCATTTGAGTTTAATACAAAAGTGACAAACGTAAATTCCTACACGGACAATATGTTAATATAATTTAGCACATGCTAATATAAATGAGTGCAGTTAGGTAGGTCAATACTACAGTATACTAACGAGGATATTCTCATTTAAAGTCCACTTCTCTTTAGACAATAAATGCACACATGAATGTGAGCCCAGTATTGCCCAATTACTNCAATTCTCTGATGCCCAATCTGGCTTTTAAAGGAGGGGTAAAAGAGAAATCAGCTGTTCATTTGGGGCTATTAGTTTTGATTCAGAAATATGTTACAGGCCATGATTTTCTTCTAGTTCACAGAAAAAAGTAGAGAGCAAGCATAAAAAGCTCTAATTTTGCCCAATATGGCCAGGCTATTGTCTATGAAAAAATCTGTTCTAGTGTTTATGATTGCTGTAAATAATGCCATCAATACTTTTTTGGAGAGTTGAAGCCTCTGTAGAATAAACAAAATTCATAAAATTCCCTAAAGAAGAGGTTATCCAATACTTCTGTATAGAGCCAGATATAAAATATTTTATGCTTTGTGCACTGTTTATGGTCACTATCACATTTCCTTTTTTGGTTTTCTTTTCTTTAGCCCTCTAAAGAAGTAGAGCACTGTTTATGGTCACTATCACATTTCCTTTTTTGGTTTTCTTTTCTTTAGCCCTCTAAAGAAGTAGAAATACACCGTGTGTGGTCACTATCACATTTCCTTTTTTGGTTTTCTTTTCTTTAGCCCTCTAAAGAAGTAGAAATCATCCTTAGCTCATATCCAAAAAACAGGCTGTCCCTTTTGGGCTATGGTTTGCTGACCCCCTTTAGTGCATTTGAGTTTAATACAAAAGTGACAAACGTAAATTCCTACACGGACAATATGTTAATATAATTTAGCACATGCTAATATAAATGAGTGCAGTTAGGTAGGTCAATACTACAGTATACTAACGAGGATATTCTCATTTAAAGTCCACTTCTCTTTAGACAATAAATGCACACATGAATGTGAGCCCAGTATTGCCCAATTACTAATATTTCAAGAGATTGAAAATCTGGGCATTTTTGTAATATCATTTTCAGATGCTGTCAACAAACTCTAACAATGGCAACAACCATGAAGTACCCATATTGGGCAAAAAATATACATACATTGAAATACATACGCAATATATACTGTATTTGGACTGGGTTGAACAGTTTGAAACTTCTGATGTAGGTAGTACTTTTGACGTTTCAAGTACAAGTTTGACTCTGTCATTCAAGAATTGTATAATACGTTAGTTACATTTAGATAATTAAATAATATATGTGAATACATTACATATGAATGCATGAATATATGTGGAACACAAGGGTACTTCAAAAAGTTCATGGAAAAATAGAATTGAAAGATAGTATGAATCTTTTTGTGAGCTTTTTGAAGTACACTCATATATACATTTGAATGAATAAAATACTTTGAAGTAAATTCTGTAAACTATAAAGTGCAGTGCCTGGCATAGCAGTAGTTAACTATTGCCATATTTCCCTTTTGAACTTTCCAAGAATCATCAAAGGAACGGTCATGTTGTGTTTTGTTTTGTTTTGTTTTTGATAATATCAATTAAATGAACTACAAGTTAGGGCAGGTCTAATAACTTTCCAAGTTGATTTGTGTAGGTTACAAATTTCTCCCTATTAAGGAGAGGTTACACATAATCATCTGCAAACGTCTGCAAACAAATGACTTTGTAGCACAATTCTTGTGAATTTATTTTTCTTTGGATACTACTAAACTCAAGGTTGTCCTTCATAAGTAAGATCACATGAAAAATCTACACAAAGGTAATAAGTGAAAACAGACTATTTTTTTGTGTCACTGTTTCGCAAAGACTCATAAAGCAATCTTTGGTAGTGGTTATGCTACAGTTTTGATAGCTACCAGTACATACAGTAGGTATATGAAATTTAGAAGGCACTATAGAATAATGACTGAGTACAAACTTTGGTGGTATATAGCCTCATATAGAGCAATGATCCTGCACCAGTATAAAGGAAAATTAGTAACTAAATCTCCCTGAATCAGGTTCTCTGTCCTCAAATTGGGAATTTTAGTTTTCATGTGGCTGAAGTGAAGATTAAATTAGATGTCACTTATGAAGGTCACAGTGAGTGCTGAATAAATGCTGGTTGTTGCTGTTGTTATTAGATTCACTGTCATCACCCAACCACAGCATGTAGTTAGGTGAGCTAACTGGCTCACACATCTCCAGTTGCTGGTGACAGATGATAAATTCTGATTTAAAAATATATATACATTAGCAATTCATATTTTCCAACGACAAATTTTCTATTTATTAATGTAATTGCCTGGCAAGATAGCATTGCTAAAGGGCATTAGAATAAGTCAGTACAGGGCAGGCCCTGTGGCTCACTTGGGAGAGTGTGGCATTGGTAGTGCTGAGGCTGCGGGTTCAGGTCCTATATAGGGATGGCCGGTGCACTCACTGGCTGAGTGTGGTGTGGACCACACTGTGCTAAGGGTTGCAATCCTCTTACCCGTCAGAAAAAAAAAAGAATAAGTCAGTACACTTGGGTTTTTCTACAATCCCAATTTCAAGGTACCTGTGAGACTTTGGCCAGCCTTTTAACCTTCTCTCCTCACAGTTTGACTAATGATATTTAAGGTTATTTTATTCTTCTAATTAATATTTTTTCACAACTTTTAAATTGAGAATTTAGGGTAAGATTTTAAGAATCAACTTGATGGTTGATGGACACAGCACCTTTTTATTGTTATTATCATTGCGGTTATTATTCCTTATGGAGCAGCTTCTTGTATTCAGGACCGCGGACAGAGAAAGGTCAGTAGTAAGAATTGAGGTACATATACATGGCCTGGAACAGAGGCAAAATGAATATGGAAAAGTACTTAGAAATCAGAGATTGGAATCTTGAACCATGTCAATATAAATATATACTCAAGACTTGGATACAATAATTAATTGCATTCCTATTATGTAGTGAATATTGGGGAAATAAATGCAAAATAATTTTACTCATTTTCAAGGAGTTGAATGTAGAAACCAAAACTGCCCCACCTAGAACTTTCAGGTACAAACAGATAGCAAGTCTGTGTTATATGTATGTGGTTATTACCTTGGACTAAAGAATCAAAACCTATTTCTACTTTTTTAAGATGATATTTTGTTCAAATGTAACTTTGAACTTTCTATGCCCCTGCTTATCAACTATAAAATAGGGACAAAAGTAGTTATGTAGATACTTTGATAAATGAGATAATTCATGTTATCATCAAATACAGAGACTAGTGTATCGTAAGCACTCAGAGTGATTTGGTGGAATACAGTCATGAGCCTTAAGATGTTGTATTAGTCTGTTTCTGTTGCTTATAACAAAATACATGGAAATGTGGAAACAGCTTTGGAACTGGGTGTTCAGGAGAGGTTGGAGGAATTTGGAGGAATAGACTAGAAAAAGCCTAGATGCTAGTAAAAGTTTAGAAGACAAGAAAACTAGGGAGAGCTTGGAATGCTGAATGTTTTAGAGACTGGTTAAATGGTGGCGACCAGAGTGCTTATGGAAATATGGACTGTAAAGACCATTCTAAGGAAATCTCAAATGTAAATGGGAAGGAACTTATTGGGAATTGGACAAAAGATCACCCTTGCTATGAACTGGCAAGGAACTTAGCTGCATTCATCCATGACCTAGGACTTTGTGGAAGGTTTGACTTAAGAGACTGGAACCAGAATATTTGGTAGAAGAAATTTCTAAGCAGCAAAGCATTGAGGAATCTGCATGGCTACTTGTAATAGCCTACATTGAGTGTGGCAAAGGCATGACATAAAGCCATAGAAGTGGAGCTGCCTGAGGACTTGGGGATCCAACCCCCACCCCAGTGTGCAGAGGACGTTGAATATGAAGAAAGGTATGTGATTTGCTAGCTTTGAGATTTAATGCCTGCCCTGCTGGGTTTGGGACTTGCTTAAGACCTGTTACCCCTTTCTTTTGGCATATTTCTCCCTTTTTGAATGGGAATATGTATTCTATGTTTGTCCCACCATTATATCTTGGAAGTAGATAACCTGTTTTGATTTCACAGATAGAACTTTGAGCTTCGGACATTTTAGTCGGAACAAGTTAAGACTTGGGGGTAGAATGAATGCATTTGTACATGAAAAGAACATGAGTTTTGGGAGGCCAGGGTGAATTGCCTTGGATTGAGTGTCTTCCCAAAACTTGATCCTTACTGTGATGGTGGTAAGAGGTTGGGAAATGCTATTATGGTAATTGAAAGGTGAGGCCTTGAAAAGGTGATTAGGTTGTAGGACCATGCTGTAAAGAATGGATTAATAATGGTGGCCAGGGGCGTGGATCTGAAAGCTTTAAAAGGAGAGCACGTGGGACTCTCTCTCTCTCTCTGCTCCACCATTTTCTGCAGTGTGAGACCCTTGGGTCACTGTTGCCACCACTGAGGACTTCACCAGACATGTTGCCTGGACTTTGGGCTTCCCAGCCTCAGAAACTGTAAGCAATAAATTTCATTTTCTTAAAAATTACCCAGTTCCAGTATTTTGTTATAAGCAACAGAAACAGACTAATACAGATGTGTAGTATTTATGCTTCTAACATTAATCCAATAATTGACTCCGATTCCATTTTGAACATGTTAAAAATGCATTATTAAAAACTACACTGTTTGTTTTATGTAAAAACAAAATAATAATTCAGCAGTATTTTTTGTTCCAAATTATGGTGAGAAAAACAATTACTACAAACCTGATTTGTAAAGCTTATGAATACTAGCAAACTAAATGTTAGACATGAGAAATCAGTAGTATATCTTATTATAAGTATTTCCAGTATATACTACTCTACAAAAGATTTCTCTGGTTTTAAAAGACAGCCCAAGATTTTACTCACACCGCTCTCAAAGTAAAAGTTTTAATAAAAGATATAGCCCGATGCAATGGACTGACAGGGAACAAGGTCTTGCCTACAATTAACATATTAAAAAGAAGACTGGAATTTTTACAGTATCAGAATTACTCAGATTGTTCTGGGTTTTTCTGGGGGATGGGATAGAAGAACTTAGAAAAACCTTCTAAAAAGTCAACGCATTTTTTGGTTTGTTAAAAGACATTTTCTCTCTTTACAAAACTTGACATGAGGCTTCTGCTTTATGCCAGTACAGTACTGAAAACCATATAGCTTAGAAGAAATACATTTTTTCCTAAGTATATAGTTCACTCAAATGTCATGCGCTAAGGAAGCCAGGTATAATAGAAGTAAAGGATTAAAATATATTCTCGAAAAAGTAAGGATCCAGTATAACTTTCTTGCAACACACTGATTAAAATAACAGGCTTCAAGAAACAAATCCTTTTCTTTTTCTTTCCTTTCCCAAAACCTTAAAGCTATGTCTCTTTTGAGTTCAATTTTTCACTTATATTTTGCAGCTAAGATACACACCTCAGAATCACATTTTACACAGGCAAATGCAAAAACATGAATTGTATTCTTTTGAGTGCAAGTCAAGAAGTCTTACTGGAAAGTTAAACTCTATATGAAATATTGGGTTATGGAGAAAAGGGAACTCTCATACACTGTTGATGGGAATGTAAATCAGTACAGCCATTATGGAAAACAGTACAGAGATTCCTCAAAAAACTAAAAAGAGAACTACTATATCATCTTGCAATTCTACTACTGGGTATCCAAAGGAAAGAAAATTAGCACACTGAAGAGATATCTGCAACCCCATGTTTATTGCAACACTATTCACAAAAGCCAAGATATGGAATCAACCTAGGTATCCATCAACAGATGAACAGATAAAGAAAATATGGTATAAATACACAATGGAATGTTATGAAGCCATGAAAAATAATAAAATCCTGTCATTTGCAAAAACATGGATGATCCTGGAAGATATTATGTTAAGAGAATTTAGTCAGGCACAGAAAGATAAATGCCACATGTTCTCACTCATATGTGGGAGCTAAAAAATAATTGTTGAACTTATAGAAGTAGAGGGTAGAATTGTGGTTATTAGAAGCTGGGAAGGGGAGGGAAGAAGGAAAATAAGAAGAGGTTGGTTAATGGATACAAAATCATAACTAAATAGAAAAAAAATAAGTCCTACTTGTCTACAGTAGCGCTAGGCATCTAAAATTATCAATAATTTATTTTATGTTCTCAAATGGTTGGAAGAAAGCAGCTCAAATTCTCCTATCACAAAAAAATGATGAATTTTTGTGATGGTGAATATGCTAGTCACCCTAATTTGATCATCACACATTGTATACACGTATTGAAATATAACTCTGTACCCCATAAGTACGCACAGTCAATATGTGTCAGTTTAAAAATAAATTAATTTTTAAAAAGTAAAGTATTCACCTAAGCTCAACACATGTTTACTGGATTCTATAAATGAACTGAGAAATAACTCTCTGGCAAAACATCCATAATTAATTAAGACACCTGCCCTTGTAAAGAATACAATCTCATGAGTAAGAGACAAAGACAATTAATAACAATAAAGGTTATGTTGTATATGACAGGTGGGCTAAGCAGAGCATGGAGGAGAAGAACCTAAACCTAAACTGGGCTGTGAAAGAAGGTGATGTTTGAGTTGAGTCCTGAAGGAACAAATCAGATAAGCAAATAAGGCAAGGGCAGTTCCAGACAAAAGTAACCCAATGATTACATGAGCAAGAACAAAAAGACATGCATCAGTAGTGCGTTCTGGAGGACGAAATAATTCAGTACAGACAATTGTGGGCAAAGTGACCAGAGCCAACCCCAGTGGTACAGTTCTCAAAAGAGCTTGATTTTCATGTACAGAAGACCAGATTCTTTGGCATGGCTGATAGGTGACATTGAAGTAAAATAAAATAAAATGTGTATCTGGTAAGTCCCTCTGGTGGCATTTTGTAAAGGAATGGCATTTTTTATTTATTCATCCTAACTAAACTAAATACCCGCTGCATTTCTGACACAAATACTGAGGAAAGACCAATGCATAACAAACTATTGCTATCTGGAAAGAGTTCTGGTAGAGTAAGGGAAGTAGCCATACAAGTAAATAGCAAAAATAAAAATGCCAAAATCCTGAGTCAATAATAATAAACACCATCACCACAAAGACAGAATTAATATTAAATGAGACTTATGTGACAAGCACTCTATGTTTACCATGCATATTGTCTTTTAGCTTTCACAGAAAAAGCCGATTAATTATTATCAAATAGCCATTATTTTATCATTTTACAAATGAAGAAATTAAGATTTAAGGCTGCTAGATGATTATCCTAAGGTCAAACAGCTGGTATTTAGTAGACATAGAATTCTAAACTAAATTGTTTCATAGCTATTCCTTGTTCCT
>NW_007729552.1:5277-5744 GCF_000696425.1 Galeopterus variegatus | reverse complement strand
AAACTAATGCTATAGTTTATATATGTCCACCAAAAGTTTATTTATCAGAAACTTGACCCCCATTGTAACAGTGTTAGAAGTGAAATCCAATTATGGTATTTGAAAGGTGGGGCCTTCAAGAGGTGATTAGATTGTGAGGACTGCGCCCTCATGAATGGATTGATTTACTCATAGAATAATTGGTGTGGTTCTTACAGCTTCATGAGGAGAGAGAGTGAGCAGATTAGCTATCCTGCTCATGCCTTTCTCTTGACATGTGATACCCTGAGTTGCTATAAAGAGTCACCCCACCAGGAAAAAGACCCGCAGCAGATGTGTTCCCTGGACAATGGACTTCACAGTCTCGAAACTATAAGAAATAAATGTTGTCTTTTCATAAATTACCCAGTTTTAGGTATTTTGTTACAAGCCACAGAAACAGACTAATACAAATAACATGGTGGCCTATTTAAAACTTTAAAAATTTA
>NW_007729552.1:2184-4737 GCF_000696425.1 Galeopterus variegatus | reverse complement strand
GGACTTCACAGTCTCGAAACTATAAGAAATAAATGTTGTCTTTTCATAAATTACCCAGTTTTAGGTATTTTGTTACAAGCCACAGAAACAGACTAATACAAATAACATGGTGGCCTATTTAAAACTTTAAAAATTTAAGGTATTTCCATGAATTTCACAGATGTCTAAAATCCTGTAATCTATAACACCTTCTTTTTTAGTGTTAAAGTCACGACTTAGCTTGGGCCCAGAGGGAAGCACCCACAGCCACAGCAGGCCCTGCCGAGGTGAGCCCAGACCCATGTGGCACCAATGGCCCCTTCCTTGGACCTGGAGGGAAGTGGGAAGCACCCACAGCCACAGCAGGCCCTGCCAAGGTGAGCCCAGACCCATGTGGCACCAATGGCCCCTTCCTTGGACCTGGAGGGAAGTGGGAAGCACCCACAGCCACAGCAGGCCCTGCCAAGATGAGCCAAGACCTGCACAGTGGTTGGGGTTCATTCTACCTCCACGGATTATGGAACAAAACCAAAGGTAGTATATAGCCACTACCACACCTACTGTCATGCAAAGACAATTCATCACCACAGGAGCAGCCAGAGCCACTCTACAGGTAACATACTGTACAATTGACTATACTGACATAAGAAGAAACAAAAGTAAAGCCTGCAAATAAAGGAAGAAATCTTTATCCTCATAGCCAACCTCAGAGTAATACAAGAAGCAGATCCTCTACCAATTGACCAAACATCAATGAAAAAATACTACAACTACAAACAAGAAGATATGACACCACTGAAGAAATACAGTAATACTCAAATATCAGACGCCATGGAACAAGGAATCCTTGAAATGCCTGAAAAATAATTCCAAGCAATGATCTTAAGAAAACTCAAAGAGATAAAAGAAGACTCAGTGAGAGAATACAATGAAGCAAGAAAAACTATCCAGAATATGAAGGAGGAAATTTACAAAGACATTAATACCTTAATAAAGAGTGTAGCAGAACTCCTAGAAATGAAAGATTCACTCACTGAAATGAAAAACACAATAGAGAGCTTGAGCAGCAGACTAGAGCAAGCAGAAGAAAGTATTTCAGATCTTGAAGAAGGTTTTTTTGAAATAACCCAGGCAGACAAAAATAAAGGAAAAAAGAATTAAAAATAATGAGGAAAATCAAAGAGAGATAGCAGACAACCTCAAGTGCTCTAATATACCAATTGTGGGTATTCCAGAAAGGGAGGAGAAAGGAAAAGGTATTGAAAACCTATTCATAGAAATAGTAACAGAAAACTTCCCAGGTGTAGGGCAAGATACAGACCCTCAGACCCAGGAAGCTCAACATTCCCCAAACAGATTCAATCCAAAAAGGTCCTCCGGAATACACATGGTAGTAAAATTTACAAAGCTCAAAGACAAAGAGAGAATTCTAAAAGCAGCAAGAGAAAACCATTAAGTCTCATATAAAGGAGCCCCCAACAGACTAACAGCAGACTTCTCAACTGGAACCCTATAGGCCAGAAGAAAGTGGAATGATATATTCAAAATACTAAAAAAAAAAAAAAAATGCCAGCCAAGAATTCTTTACCCATGAAGTGTCTTCTTCAGATATGAGGGAGAAATAGTGTATTTCCCAGACAAACAAACGTTGTGGGAGTTCACCACCACATGACTGGCCCTGCAAGAATTCCCAAAGGGAGTCCTTCATCTGGAACCTGAATAATGATGACCACTATGAAAAATACACAAGAAAGAGCAAAACCCACCATTAAAACAAAAAAGCCAGTGAGGAAGAGAAAGAAGCTAAATCATGCCACCTCAAATATCCAACAAACATTGATGAAGAGAAATAAAAGGGGAAGTAAGGATCAAAATATATTTAAATCATCTGAACAAAAGCAATTAAATGACTGGAATTAAACAATACCTATCAATAATTACCCTAAATGTGTATGGATTAAACTCCCCAATCAAAAGGCACAGACTGACTGATTGGATTAAAAAGCTAGACCCAAGTAAATGCTGTCTTCAGGGACTCACCTTACCTATAGAGACACACCCAGACTAAAAGTGAAGGGACGGAAAAAGATATACCATGCAAATAGAACCCTAAAACAAGCCGGAGTAGCTATTCTTATATTGGATAAAATAGACTTTAAACAAAAAAACAAACAAACAAAACGATAAAAAAGGCAAGGAAGGCCACTGTATAACAATCAAGTATCTATCCAGGTAGAGGACATAACAATCATAAATATGTATGCACCCAATTCTGGAGCAACCAAATATATTAAGCAAACACTCTTAGACCAAAAGAAATAAATAGGACCTAATATGTTAATAGTGGGTGACCTGAACACCCCTCTCCTAGTAGATCTTCCATGCAGCAAGTCAACAAAGAGACACAGGATTTAAATGACACCTTAGACCAACTGCACCTGACAGATATATACAGAACATTTCACCCAGCAACTAGAGAATATACTTTATTCTCATCAGCACATGGAACATTCTCAGGATAGACCACATATTAGGTCACAAATCTAGTCTCAGCAAATTTTTAAAAATTGAAAT
>NW_007729552.1:0-998 GCF_000696425.1 Galeopterus variegatus | reverse complement strand
AATATCTCAACACAGTAAAAGCCATTTATGACAAGCCCACCACCAGTATCATTCTGAATGGAGAAAAACTGAAGCCCTTTCTCTTAAGAACAGGAATAAGACAAGGGTGCCCACTCTCACCACTTCTATTTAACATGGTAATGGAGGTACTAGCCAGAGCAATCAGGCAAGAGAAATAAAGAGAATCCAGATTAGAAAAGATGAAGTCAAACTGTCCCTATTTACATATGACATGATACTATATACAGAAAAATCTAAACACTCTATCAAAAAACTTCTAGAGTTGGNAGAAGATAAATAAAATAGACAAACCATTAGCTAGGTTAACAAAAAAAAAAAAAAAAAGAAAGAAAAGAAAAGAAGAAGAGCAAAGACCCAAATAAGAAAAATCAGAAATGAAAAGGGAGAGATTACAACTGATACCACAGAAATACGAAGAATCATTAGAGACTATTATAAACAACTGTATGACAATAAATATGAAAATCTGGAAGATATGGATAAGTTTCTAGATACAAACAAACTGCCTAGACTAAACCAAGAAGAGATAGAAAACCTGAGCAGACCAATATCAAGCAAGGAGATTGAAGCTGCAATCAGTAATCTTCCAACAAAGAAAAGTCCAGGTCTGGATAGCTTTACAGCTGAATTCTATCAAACTTTTAAAGAGGAGTTAATATCAATTCTCCACAAACTATTCCAAACAATTGAAAGATAAGCTACTCTCCCAAACTCATTCTATGAGGCCAACATAACTCTAATAACAAAACCAGATAAAGACACAATAAAAAAGGAAAATTATAGGCCAATATCCTTGATGAACTTAGATGCTAAAATCCTGAACAAAGTATTAGCAATCAGTAATGCAACATATTAAAAAAATTATACACAATGATCAAATGGGATTCATTCCAGAGATGCAAGGATGGTTCAACACACAAAAGTCAATAAGTGTGATACATCACATCAACAAACTCAAGGATAAAGACCATATGATT
>NW_007729551.1:305700-306394 GCF_000696425.1 Galeopterus variegatus | reverse complement strand
AGACAGTCATGACTGAAGTGTTTTATTGAAAATAAATTTCCATCATTTATAAGAATGAGTTTAAAGAGGAGAGAGTGGTAACAAGCAGACAAATGAATACATCATTGCCCTAGTTCAGATCTACATCGATAACATCCTGAACTGGGTCAGTAGCAACAGGAATTGAAAGAAAAAAAGAAAAGCAAAATCCTGAGAGGGGAGAATTGTCCAGATAGGAGCAACAAGTGAGAGAAACAAGACAGAAATTCCCGTGAGGCTTTACTTCTGGAGAATTGGGCAAATTAGTGGTATTCTGATGAAGAGAAAGAGAAAGTACAGGAAACCAAGCATATTTTTAGGAGCCTAATGGGATTTTCAGTTTTTTAGATAATGAATTCGGATAGCAGAAATAGAGCTCAGGAGGAAGGTAAGTATCACTAGAAGTGACAGGAGGTGATCACCTCTGATTGAGAATACATGTCATGCTAGTGGCATTGGGGGCAGGGGGTGGTGATTAGAGCAGGGTGCTACAGTCAGACCTGATCTGAACCCACTTTGCTCTCAGTACTGTGTGAACCTGGACCAGAGGCAGGAGAGCTCGAATCCTTCAGATTCTCTAGGGTTGAACTTCTAGCTCTGCCAGTTGCTGGCTATATAACCTTTGGCAAGGTATTTAACCACCTGTGCCCACGTTTCCTCTCCTGTAAAAATGGAC
>NW_007729551.1:302980-304596 GCF_000696425.1 Galeopterus variegatus | reverse complement strand
GACATACTAAGCTATTACTATTAACTTTTCTAAGCCTTGATTTTCTCACATGTAAAATTAAGATTATAATAGTGTTTACTATGGATAGACTGTGAGAATTAAATACAAAAAAAGTAAATATTTTTCTCAGAAAAATGACTAGTGACTTGTCTACACCAACCACCCACTTTGAATAACTCAATCACTCAATAAATATTCATCATATGCCTACTATATGCCAGGTACTTTCCTAGTAATTGTGGATGTGTTAGTGAAGGAAACAGACAAGGCCCCTGAGACAGGAAATGAACAAATGTGTAGTCTGATGCCACATGAAAAAAGTAAGGCAGGTGGAGGGAGAAAAGGATGCAAGTGGGCTTAGACAGGGTGGTAAGGAAATGCCTTTCTGAAGAGCTGACATCTGAGCAGAGTCTTAGTTGAATGAAATGAGGGAGAAAGCCAAACAGCTGTTCAGAGGAAGAGCTTCTGGACATTGCCAATCCTGGGTACACCATGCCTGGTCTAGGTGGCACGAAGTTTGTTGTCTGGAGGACCCTAGAGTGCTGTGAGGCTGGGACACTGAACAACAAGAGAGAGGCAAGAGATGAAGTCTAGTTAAGGAAGTTTCTCCCCAGGAACAGTCCTGTCCAATAAAAGTAAAATGTAAGCTTTGCACATAATGTTAAATTTTCTTGTAGCTACATTTTTTAAAAAAAATAAAAAGAAATGAGTGAAATTAATTTCACCCAATATATCCCAAACATAATTTCAACACATAATCCCTATAAAAATATTATCTAGACATGTATTGGTTTTGCACTAAATCTTTGCAACCTGGCATGCACTTTCTACTTACATTACATCTCAGTTCAGACCAGCCACATTTCAAGGGCTCAGTTGCTACCCATGGCCAGTAGCTACCATCTTGGATGGTGCAAATCACCATCAAGAGAGCAGAGAGCATTGTAGTTCATGGAAAGGAATTTGGACTTTATTCTAAGCAGGAGGAAGCCACTGCAAGGTTTAGAGCTGGGGAAGGTGTGTGCGTAGGTGTGGGGTGGGGATGACATGATTTGATTTTATCTTTAAATCATCTCTCAATGGATGTTTTGTCAATTTTGAATCATACTTCACACACTTGGTTAAACAGGAAATATCTCCTTTATTTATTTCTTTAAAATTAAATTAAGGTCAGTTCCAAACCTCACGTGCTAGGTGGACATTTATTCCCAAACATTATTATAATTTCTCTTTCCCATTTTTTCTTTTTAAAAATTTTGGGTGCTAAGAAAGGTTGGTAGACTGGTACAGAGTTACAAAATTACAGTTAGGTAGCAAAAATAAGTTCTGGTGTTCTAGGATGACAATAGCTAATAATATTGTATTGTATATTTCAAGACCACCAGAAAAGAGGATCTTGAATGTTATAATCACAAAGAAATGTTAAATGTTTAGCTGATAGACGTGCTAACTATTCTGTACTGTTCTTTCAGTACTATATGCATGTACTGAAAGAACAACCTGTATCCCATAAACATCTACAATGAAAAAAATAAATTAAAATTTTAAAATAAGTAAATAAAATTTTTAGTTACTTAATTGGGTGTTTGTGTGGTGGTGGTAGAAGGGGCATAGTT
>NW_007729551.1:290692-302472 GCF_000696425.1 Galeopterus variegatus | reverse complement strand
ATGTTAAATGTTTAGCTGATAGACGTGCTAACTATTCTGTACTGTTCTTTCAGTACTATATGCATGTACTGAAAGAACAACCTGTATCCCATAAACATCTACAATGAAAAAAATAAATTAAAATTTTAAAATAAGTAAATAAAATTTTTAGTTACTTAATTGGGTGTTTGTGTGGTGGTGGTAGAAGGGGCATAGTTGGGCAGTGCCAAAGCATCAGAAAAGCTTCTACCCTGTTTACTACTGAGATGCCCATTTTGTGAGCTCCAATAGCCACAGAAATCTGTGGCTTCCATGCTGTTCATAGCTCAGGCACAATGACAGGATGGGAGTCCAGTACCTGGTGCCCAGAATGTCTGGTTCTCAAATTTATGAGATCACTGATTTCCCTCTTATTCCCAGTCCTGGGGATAGTTTTTTTTTTTTTTTCCTCTTTCTTTTTTCCTCCCTTTCCCAAAGAATGCCTAATATGATCTTTTCAATCACTCAGATTTCAAAAGAGACAGGAAGAAGGCTTGTCTTCCAGCAGCTCTTGCTCTGTCTCCCCTTACTTCTTGGAGTCTCTGATGCAAATAACTTGAACGGGCTTGACTGCCTGCTTAGAACAAATGAATGAGAACTAAGAGGGAGTACATGCAAATTAGCACCTCAGTGAATTACCCTGACACACTAGCTGTTATTATTGTATAGAAGACCTTTAATTGTCTATTGAATATTTCTGAAAGTCTCTAAAGTGGTTAGATTCACAGCAGCCAGAAGCATGATCTAGGTGTGGCTCTGCAAAAGCATGAAAAACAAAGAAATGATTTCTAAATGATTTACTCATGTCTAATTTTTTTTTTTATATCTAAGGTCTTGATGCTCAAAGTTAGATCCCTGAACCATCAGCACTGGCATCACCTTGGAGTTAGCCATGCAGAGTCCCAAGCACCACCACAGTTCTGGGAATCAGAAGCTACATTTCAACAGGATCCTCAAATGAGTGATGTGTGCATTCAGGTGTGAGAAGCACTGATTGAAGACACAGTGGTTCTAATTTGGAGCACAGATTTGTCATAAGCCAGTGTCTCCTTTTGATAAAATAATTCATCAAAGGGCAATTACCAAGTGTCTCGGATGTGTAAAGTGCTGAGATTAGGGACTGTGGGGATACATAAGAGTGTAAGGCAGTCTTTGCCTTCAAGGAGTTCATGGTCTAGTAGGAAAGATAACATACAAATACATAAAAGTGAATAAGGGTCTAATACAGTATAGACAATACCTGGTCAATGAGAGTTTATAATAGCCAGGTGCTAAGGGGATAGAGAGGTAGAATTTCAGCCAAACCAGAAAGATGGAAAGTATTTATTGTTCCAAATTATGGAACTTTATTCTCTTTATAACTATATTTTATTTTATTTTGTTTTTTTCTTTGGCGTCTGGCTGTCCTGGGGATCCGAACTCTTGACCTTGGTGTTATCAGCACCATGCTGTAACCAAGTGAGCTGACTGGACAGCCCAGAACTTTATTCTCTTCAAATCTAAGGTCATAGGAAGATGAAGAAGTATAAGCCAAAGGCAGACAACACTGAGAAAAGCAATAAAGTGCCTGTGTTTTTCTTTATACACAGACCCAAGCATAGCATTAGACAGACTTCAGAAGGTGACAGATTTCACTTAACCTTGAGGCATGTTTGGTGGCAGAGTGCTGAAAAGAAATAGCCAGCAACATTCTTGTAAGTAGCAGTTGTGTGTCCTTGCAAATGGGAGACACATTCAAACTCCAGACAACCTCCATTATTTCCAACCAATGCGGGCAGGTTGCAGGAGTGTGAAATTAAAAAGACTATGAATATACATATCATATTCCTCATAGGCTAAAGTCTTCTACTTACTTCAACAGGAAAATCCCCAAAGGAATCCATGGCACCTTTCTCTCTCATAAGATTGCTCAAGTGTACAAAGGATTACAGGCATTTGGTGGTCACAATAAAAGACCTGGGGTTGGAGCCACATAGAGACTAGAAAAAGATGCTATAGTTGGTGAGCGTTTGTGCTGTTCGTCCTGTCTCAATATTAATAAAACTTAATGTAGAGCTCCTACCTTTCACTGAACTCATAATCTTATTTTAGCATTTTAATGATTTTTGTTTCATGATTTGTAGGGACCATATTGTCTATAATGCACAATTAGAGGTAAGACGCCCTTTCCAGGGTCAACGGCTCTACACAACTTTTGTAAATATGACTGGTATATGATACTTTTATTATTCGATTAGCTTTAGCAATCAGAAATTTAAGATATAATTGAATCATGTCAAGTACATTAACATTGCTCATGAATCCAAGAAAAGAATGTGATGAGCACACTGTAGGTTTAACACGGGGTTATCTAATTGTTTCATCCTAATATACAGCTCCTCTCTTCTCGCTGCAACTCACACACTAAATTAGGGACTTCTGGCTGCCAGAATTCATTTGTGTTCTTAGATTTTCACTTTGAAAACTTCCAAAGGAGACCAGGAATCCTGCTGATGGCAGAGTAAGCCTCAGCTATGAAAGTCAAACTGGTGATAAATATGAAGAAAACCCTAATCAATTTTAATGAATACAAATAGCATAATGCTGGGATCAGGGCAGTCCAGGGAGATGTTCAGCATGGTTCTGTGGGTGGAATGCAACCATTTTTTAAAGGAGTCACTGTGGGTGTAAGGGGGCCTTGGTTCTGGTAAACAGCAATAGTGGGGGAGGCAATGTGGAACACTTTACTCATGTGCATTTAATAAGTCTTCCGAGGTTAGGCTTTTATTATATAAATGATACTTTCTCTGTTCAAGGCAGCATGAACTTCCATTGAGCCGCTGGCACGTGGAGCAGGTAACTGCCAACTGGAAAGAGCGGCAAACTGAATTCTGTATGAGAAGTTAGTCCAATCAAATGAGAGCAGCAGAGTACATACTGTATAGACGAGCTCTTGAATCAGACTTGGATCCTGATTCTTCCAGTTTGTTCCAACATTAAAGGAAAGATTGGCTGTGCTGGATTTACTAAAAGCATTATGTGTGTTTTCTGTCTCCACCTGGCACGTTGATTAGTGACTCAGGTTCTGTAATATAAAAGCATAATAGCAATTCTGTGCAGATTAAAAGTGTAAATACATATACACGTATTAATAAATAAATATGAATATATTAATCATATATAAATATACATATCTTAGAAGAATGCTTGACATATAGACTGCAATCATAAGTATTTGTTCTTATTATTGATGTTATAACAATAATAATAGTTGAGTTGTAAATGAGCTGGCATTATAGGAAAACAAAACAGCATGGCCCATGGAACAAAATTGGTTCTAAGTCTCTCACTTTCTTTAGAGTGTTAAGAGTATAGAGGGATTGCTCAAGATTTCACTGGGGACCTTGAATGTCAGCCATGGGTTGGCAATGTAAAGGCTTAGCCAACAGGAGAACTGGCAGTACTGCAGATGTGCAAGGAAGGTCCCAGAGGAAAAAAATGTTAAGTTGAGATGTGAAGGATGAGGAGAAATTAGTCACACAAAGATGGAGACAGAGGACATGTGCAAAGACCTCGAGACACAGGAAAGTCTTGACCTTTAGGAAGTGCAAGTAGTTCAATTTCACTGGAAGTGGCAGTGGATAAGTATAAGGGTGGTAAGAGAAAACACATGCAAAGAACAGGGGGAAGATTGTGAAGGGCTTCTGTGTCATGGCAAGGACCTTGGACTCATCCTGAGGACATCAGGAAGCAGTTGAAAGATTCTACACAGGGAGGTAAGCAAGAGTCATAAACAAATCTGTTTTAGAGCTATCATCCCAGCTGTGTATGGTGAACAGGTTGGAGAAGATTAATACTGGGGGCAGGGGGAAGAGTCTATTTACAGGATTTTCACTGCAATGCAAACAAGAGATGTTGGTACCTTAAAATGAACACAGTGGAGTCCCATCATGTGTTTACTTGAATTCAGTTATGTGCTCTAAGCCACAAAAAGAGGGCAGGGAATTGGAGAAAGAGAAAAAAAAAACAGACATAGAGAAATAGCTCTTGAAATAATGCCAACAGTTACAAACCACCATTAGAAAAATGGGGGGTATGCTCCAGAGAAAGCCCCAAACAAAAGATATTAAACTATTGTTCTTTCAATTTCTGTGTATCTCATGGTGTAGATATCTCATCGTGCTGAATGTCATGATGAGGTTTAAATATGTATATAGTTTTATACACTATTGCTCCTAAGTACATATCTAGTCTTCATCTAGTGCTTAGCTGAAGAAACAGCAATTTATTCCAACACTGGAGATAAAACTATGTCAAGTTTACTGAGAAGCAGCATGTCTGTCTCCACTGGGGCACCTGTCTGAGGCATTCTCAAGGGTAATCATAACTCTTGCATGACTTTCATCTAGCCTCAACTGTTTAGAGTCTGATCTTTAAGTAAGGTGTGACTTCCCTGCATTGACATTGGGAACAGAGCAAAGTGGTGGATTGGAGAGATTTAGTAGGTGGAATGGACAATGCCTGGTGATGGCTTGGGTATGGGATGCAAGAAGTTGAGAGGGGTCAAGATTTGATGACTGGGGTTCACCTTCCATTCCCCAACATCACCAAAAAAGTGGGGGAGATTATCCCTGTATACCCCTGGGTCCTGGATTTTATAGGGACAACCTGGATTCATCCTTGGAGAATGATGGTGGGAAAACCATGCTGTGGACTCACATTCCCTCCTCTTATGTTTATACAGTGATAGGACCAGATCAAATTGAAAAGCTATAATCAGATTTCTCCAGTGATTAAAAACAGCCAGTGGAATTCCCAAAAGTTAAGATACTCAGACCCTGTAATCTACCCAGTAGATTCAAAGCAAGTAGACTTTCTAGAGCTAAAAGAAATATAGTTGCCATCTGACAGGTGAATAAGCAGTGTGGCAATAAAAGGAAGAAAACTAGGGATTAGTCTAAACTCTGAGGAGGTAAATAATTTCCAGGGTTGACAGGCAGTCAAAGGCAATCCAGGAAGATAGATGAGCCAAGATCAGTAAATCGTAGTGTAATCCTCATGCCAGAGGCTGCTCTGACATGAAGAACTGGTATATAGTCTAGAAATTTATCACATTTCTTTGGCTAGAGCCTCCACTCAGAAATCTGCCTAAATACACCCACCCTAGCTCCTGGAGAAGTTGAGCGGGGGAGGAAATTGGAAGAAAGATTAGAAGAGCCTTAGGCCTCCACACTCTGGATTCAGATAAAGCAGATCTGGTTGCACCTTCCTCTGAGATTTGACTTGAAGAAGAGGCTCTGGCTGTAATGAAAGTTTGCAGGATGCTTCAAGAGCTCATGTCACTGAAGGGCTTAAAGTATTTGCTAACACAGTCCTCTTGCCCCCTGGCTTTTTTCGACAATCTCCTGGATACCCATGGAGATCTTGCTCCTTTGTAGAATACCTGCTCCATGCAGCCCATTCAGTTGGGCAATTCTTGCCTTGCATATTCTTCTGGGTGCCTTGGGTCCTACAGTGTATTATTTGCACGATCTGAAGCTTTTTAAAGACACCCAGCTTCTCGCCCAAAAGAATCAGTCAATCTATGAGGGCAAGTTTTTACTGCAGAATTCACCTTTCAATTTGCACTGTATTAAGACATTATCACTTCTGATGATTACCTGGTTATGAATAAGCCTAGAATCAGAAGCTCAATTTGGAAGGTTCTATTTGCAGCTAGAATCAGAAGCTCAATTGTGGAAGGTTCAAAAGGCTGCATTCAAAGGAGTAGAATGCCAGTTTCTGTCTAGTGCTTCCTCTAGGGCTCCTGCTAGAGGCAGTTAGAGGAAACACAATAGGATTCCAAGTCAGAAGACTTGCTAGGAAATCCTGGCCAGATTCTAGTTTTCCACCATTTTGATTCCCATTTAGCATTGGGGCAATTCTTGTAAAACACGCACACAGATGTTCAGGGAGCTAGTAATGTACAACAACTAAAATATGCTCCACTAGGATAGTGTTTCAGACAGGGTCAGGTAGCATGGCCATCCAAAGGAATGATATTTTTAAAGAACACCATAAGCTAATCAAGTTTATATTACAAAATAAGTATGTGACTGTACTAAATCAGATATCTTGTGGACCATATTCTAGCAGAGACCAGTGAGACCAGCTGCCAAAGGTTTAGGTCAAAGCTGTGGAAGAAATACTTAAAATGGAAAAGATGATGTTTATAAATTTAATTTTTCCTGGGATGTGGAAAATGACTGCCATCAATCAATTTTAATGATAGAGTTCTGCTGGTCTTTTGAGCACCACTCAATTAGGTTATCAAGAATTTCCAGGAAGTGGGAAGTAATTAGAAAAAGATTAGAGTTTTCTAATCCCATAAAGAGAGGTGCTCCTGTAAAAAAGATAACTCTGCAGATGTGTACCAAAAGTTCACCTGGACAGAATGTACAGCCAGGAGTCCAGTTTTAGTCCCCTGGGGCTGTAGGATTGCTTCCAGTTAATGTCCTGTCTTAAACCACAGAATCCCTGTTGGGAAAGGCAGCCACATATGCACAGTCTTTCAACCCTAGCTTGGTGGAAATAAGATTGTTCCTTGGGCTTAGAACATTTCCGTAGGGAGAGATAATGAGCCCTTACAACCTGTGCTGGGCATCTCTCTTTGGGAATATCTTTAAATACTCCAGACTCGTTGTGTACTTCTTTGTTCTGCTTAAGCATGTGCATCTTATGACACTTGGCCAACCCCACTGCTGTACCTATTCCCTGAGGGGAGGGGAAGGGGAAGGGGTGTGAGCAGACCATCTTCCTGCTGCGGGGTGAGACCTGCTGGCCATGAAGGAACGACGTTCACTCTTGAATCTGATCTTGCTCTGACTCTTTTCTACATGAGTAAAGCATTGTTCGATCCAGTGCTGTGTGAGTCATGTCTTTCTTGGTGACTCAACACCTGTAAACCATGCAGTGGGTTGACATCCTATGATTTCGGCCCCTGGTGGTAGGAAATGTTAGGCTCTTTGCTATCCTCCACGCAGTGGCACTGCCTCGATGGAGGTGGTAACAGGTGTTATTTGCTCAACAATCCCTTCGCCATTTCCAGAGGCAGTGCAGATCCAGTTCCTACAAAATCTAAGGAATAGTTTGAAAATGGTTAAAGGCAACACATGGTGTAGTGCGGAGCTTGCCTTAATGGGCAGTAGAGTTCTGTGATTTCCGAGCTCCAGAAGTCCTACCAAAAAAAAAAAAACAAAAAACAAAACCTCTGATGATGACCCATGTGCTTTAGAACTCTGAGCCTTAGATAATTTGTATTAAAATTACATCAAATGTTTTTAACATTATTGCATTTTATTGTGATAAAATTAACATATGAGTGTCTTAGCCTGGGTGCTCTAAAAAGCAAAGCCTGAGATAAGGTTTATTTACATGCAGAAAGTTTATTTGGGAAGAGGAGGGAGGGACTAGGAAGATTAGAATAAGAGAAGAAAGGCCAATACAAAAGTCTGTTACTGTGCTGGTGTTCTGCGCATGACAATAATCCAGTGACCTCTGTGGACAGCTAGGGTACAGTTGCTGAGGGGCCCTAAAAATGCACCTGGTCATCATCCAGCTGATGGAGGGAGGGTTACAGTATTTATTCCTATTGGTCGAAGGTTGCCTCGGGGAGTATAAATGCTCTATATCACTGTGCAGAGGAAGAGACGTGTGGTCGGGTTCCACCTGCAGGAAGCTGGGTGCCACAGCACAGTCTTGAGTAAAAGGATTTAAGGTGGGTGACAGAGATGTCGGGATTAATGCTTAATGTAGAAAATTAGGAAAACAAAGAAAAAGACAAAGATTTTGTTTTAATCATAACTCACCCATTATTTCATCACTCAGAGAACTGTTGGCCAACATCCTAACATCATTCTATTTATGCATTTTATTTTTTAATTCCACATTTCATAGTTTCTTTTTTTACTAAACATTTTTGTATCTTCAATATATTTTTATGTTAATAAATATTCTTCTGTGATACTTTTTAAAATGGTTGATTAGTATTCCATTATACAGAAATGCTGAATAACATCTCTAATCACTTATGATTGGTCGTTTAAACTGTTCCTAATTTTCTGCTATTTTTTTTTTTAAAGAAACCTACTGAATTGTCATATGCTTGTTAGCATTAACCAATAGAATTACTAGGTCAAAAGTGTGCACATTTTTAAGGTGTTTAGTGCCTAATTACACCTCTAGAAAAGTTATAACATCAGTGTGTGAGGATACTTATATTTTCCCCGTTTGATTTTACTGTTGTTTTCTAACTTTCTGGCAATGTAATATGTAATTATCTTTTAAATTAATTATTGTAAAATATTTTGTATTATTCATTTTTGACTTGTGTTCCTCTATTTCTAGTGAATTTTTTAAAATTTCAAAGGTTTTGCCCCGAACAGCTTGCAGGCCTGCAAAGACCCTGTGCCACCGCCATCAGGGGAGGCCCCAGCCAGGCAGGCAGGAGACCTGACCAGCCCAACACGCAGCCCCCTGAGCAGCCTGCAGGCCAGGCAAGACCCTGCACCATGCCGCCAACAGGGGAGGCTCCAGCCAGGCAAGTAGGAGACCTGGCCAGCCCACCGCCCAACCCCTGGAGCAGTCTGCATGCCAGGCAAGACCCCAGACCACCACTACAAGACCTTGCACAGCTTTTGCAGAGGTGGTCCACAATATCCACCACCATAGCTACTTCTGTTGCGAGGACATCTCACTGCCTTAAAAACATCCACAACCACTGTGCAGTTGGCCCATCTCATATTTGACTTCATTGACACAAGGAGAGTCACTGGAGGAACCTGGAAAAAGAGGAAGAAGCCTTTCCTCTCAAAGTCCATTCCAGAGGAATAGAAGAAGCAACTGATCTGCCAGATGTCCAGTAGGGATACTAGAAATATGAACAAATCAGAAAATATGACACTGCCAAAGGAATTCAGTAAATCTAAAGTCCTAGACCATACAGAACAGAAAACCCCTGAAATGGCTGAAAAGGAATTCCAAGTAACTATCTTAAGGAAACTCAATGAGATAAGAGAGCACTCCGTAAGACAGCACAATGAAATGAGAAAAAATATCCAGGATATGAAGAAGGAAATTTACAAAAAGATTAATACCTTAAAAAAATGTAGCAGTACTCCTGGAACTGAAAGACACATTCAATGAAATAAAAAACACAACTGAGAGCTTAAGTAGCAGATTCAAACAAGCAGAAGAAAGAATTTCTGAACTCTCAAATGGTCTTTATGAAATAACCAAGGCAGATTAAAAAAAAAAAAGAATTTTAAAAAATGAAGAATGTCTAAGTTATATACCCAAAGGAAATAAAGTCAGTATGTCAGAGATATACCTGACCTCCCATGTTTATTGCAGCACAATTCACAATAGCTAAGGTATGGAATCGACCTGTGTCCAACAACAGATGAATGGATAAAAAAAAAGTGGTACATATACACAATGGGATAAATGGGATTCAACTGTAAAAAGAATGAAATCCTGTCATTTCCCCAACATGGATGGACTTGGAGCACACTGTGTTAAGTCAAGTAAGCCAGGCACAGAAAGACAAATATCACACAGCCTCACTCACATGTGGAATCTAAGGGGAAAAAAATGGTTATTTTATAGAAGCAGAGAATAGAACAGTGGTTACCAGATACTGGATAGGGAAGAAGGGAGGGAAAATAGGAGAGGCTGGCCAACAGGTACAAAATTACAGTTAAATAGGAGGAGTAAGTTCTGATGTTCTATTGCACAGTAGGGTAACTATGGTTAACAGTTAAGTTTTGTATTTTACATAGCAGCTAGAGGAGAGGCTTTTGAATGTTTTTGCTACAAAAAATTGATAAATGCATTAGGTGACTCATACATTAACTACCCTGAAATGATTATTACACAACCTATGTATGTATCAAAACATCAGATCGTATCCCATAAATATGTACAATTACAATGTGAAAATTAAAATAAAAATTTTAAAAAATTTAAAAAGCCCCATTAATGAGTAAATAAAAGAAATTTTAAATGCGTATATGGTGACATAATTAGATATGTATTTTATTTTTAATTGCATATATAATATATATTATATATTATATATTTATATTTATTATATATAATATATATGTTTTATCTTTAATTGCAGATATATAATATATTTGAATAGTCTTTTTAATATTAAGAAGGCTAACTAAAAGTTAATAATAAAGGATGAACACCTGGACAGAAAAATGGGCAAATAACATAAATGAATAATGAATAAATGAATAATTTGCAAAAATAAGCATATTGGCTGCACTAGTTTGTACTCTCACCAACAGTGTGCAAATGTTCCCTTTTCTCCACATCCTTGCCAACACTTGTCTTTTTTTGTCTTTTGGATAATAGCCATACTAACTGGAGTGAGATGTTATCGCATTATTATTTTGATTTGCATTTCCCTGATAATTAGTGATGTTAAGCGTTATTTTACATGCCTGTTGGTCATTTGTATGTCTTCTTTTCAGAAATGTCTATTAAGATCCTTTGCACATTTCTTAATTGAGTTATTTGCTTTTTTTGCTGCAATGTTCCTTATATATTATTGATATTAACCCCTTGTCAGATGTATAGTTTGCAAATATTTTCTCCCATTCTGTGGGTTGCCTCTTCACTTTGTGAAAGTTTCCTTTGATGTGCAAAAGCTTTTTAGTTTTATGTAATCTCACTTGTCTATTTTTGCTTTTATTGCTTGTGCTTTTGAAGTCTTATTTAAAAAGTCCTTGCCCAGCCTCATGTCATGAATCATTTTCCCTATGTTTTCTTCTAGTAGTTTCATAGTTTCAGCTTTACATTTAAATCTTTAATCCATTTTGAGTTGATCTTTGTATCTGATGAGAGGTAGGGGTCTAGTCTCATTCTTTTGCATGTGGGTATCCAGTTTTCCCAGAACCATTTACTGAAGAGATTGTCTTTTGTGTGTATTCTTGGCACCTTTGTCAAAAATCAGTTGGCTGGGTGTGCATGAATTTATTTCTGGGCTCCCTATTCTGTTCCACGGGTCTGTGTGTCTGTTTTTATACTAGTATGAGACTTTTTGATGTTTAAATTTACCTTTTTATCTAGTCAATATATTACTATGTTTCTTTATGATTTTCATCTTTGGAAATAATATCTATGAAGACTTTCCCTCAAAGTACAAAAATACTCACTTTTATTTTAATAGAGCTTTTATGGCTTAATATTTTACATTTAATTTGTTCTACACTTGGAATTTATGTTGCAATATGACAGAAGGCAAAGATTAAACTTTATTACTTTTTTCAATTAGCTGATTACTTATCTTAATAATAATAATTTTTCGTTTAAAAATGTAACTTTTCCCACTAACTTGAAGTGCCAACATTATATCCTATTAAACATACATGAGGGTTTGTATTATCTTTTAACTCCATTTTTCCATGAACTTCTTGAAGTACTTTTGTATAATTGACACTGTTTTTATACCTGTGCTTTGTTCTTGGAAACTTTAAAAAAGATTAATAGCAGTCCTATATACCATGGGTTATGTGAGAGGTAAGAGAGCAGGTCTTAACGCAGAAAAGTGAAAGCAACCAAGGGGACCTGGAATTTTTTAAAGCTAAAGTTGCTTTTTCTTTCTTTCTTTCTTTCTTTCTTTTTAAAATGCTATTGTTGCTGTTGTTTGTTTTGTTTTGTGTTTATGGATATACTACAACTTCCATAGTGTAGAGTAAGCCTTCAATGGAAACTTTCTGCTTATTTGACTT
>NW_007729551.1:289236-290064 GCF_000696425.1 Galeopterus variegatus | reverse complement strand
TAAAATGCTATTGTTGCTGTTGTTTGTTTTGTTTTGTGTTTATGGATATACTACAACTTCCATAGTGTAGAGTAAGCCTTCAATGGAAACTTTCTGCTTATTTGACTTTTAGAGACTGATTTTGCCTTTGTATCCAGATACAGCCTAAGATAGTCTTTAAGACCTGGCTTTAGGACTAAATTTATGTATGAAGACTTATGAGTTGATTTATCAGTTGTATGAGGCCATGAGATAGATTTGAACTCAGTTCTGACTGATACCTAAGTGTCATTCACTCTCAAAATCCCAACTATTTCCAAATTATACTATTGGTTCCCTTGACCCACGATTTATGATTGAACTTCAGTGACGTTTTATTATAATGAAATTATTATATCTTTACTGATTGCAAACTGCTGTATTGAGCTAAGATATGGATACTGTGCTAGTCTAGCCTTTCCACTTCATCCCCCACCTTCAGCTTTTGTGGCATAAAATACAAAATAAGAAGGAATAGAATTTAAGCAAATACAAAAAAAGTCCATTTATTGACTTTACATATACTTATGCTGAAATAAATATAATGTCCAGGATTAATTATATCTTAAAAAAAACTTGAATTGTAAATGGAAGGTCTAATAATAGCAAGAGAAACAAGAGATTGGAGAAAATCACAATATCCAGACGAAGCGTTCTTTAGTAAATGGAGCATTTGGATCTGAGATGAAATATTTTTATAACAAAGAAAATGTGCTCATAACTGGATAAGAGTAAAAACAAATCAGAAATATAGCACATTGGGCCGGCCCGGTGGCGCACTGCTACAGTGCGCTGCTTGGGAGCGCGGCG
>NW_007729551.1:277625-288236 GCF_000696425.1 Galeopterus variegatus | reverse complement strand
GGTTGCGATCCCGTTGCCGGTCCCAGTCCGGTACGGGCGCAACACTGAGGGTTGCGATCCATTGCCGGACACAAAAAAAGACAAAAAAAGAAAAAAAAAAAAAAAGAAATATAGCACATTAATATGAATACTAGAGACATTGTCAATTATAGGAACAAATATCATGAGAAAGAAAGACATTCACCCTGCGGACACTGAGGGTTGCGATCCGTTGCCGGACACGAAAAAAGACAAAAAAAGAAGAAAAAAAAAAAGAAATATAGCACATTAATATGAATACTAGAGACATTGTCAATTATAGGAACAAATATCATGAGAAAGAAAGACATTCACCCTGCGGCTTTAGAGAGACACTGACGATGAATTCTTTCGTAAAGCAGTCTCCTTTTAAGATACCCTCTCACCTGAATCATTTCTTTCACAAACCTTCATTGAGCCCAACTTTGTGCCGTGACTGAAGTACTAAGGCTTAAAGCATTAAAGATGAACGGCATATAGGCCTCCCTCAGGGAAGTAAAATCTAGTGAGAGAGACAGGTGGTAAAATAACCACAATAAAGAATTGAATGAGAAAAACAATTGAGAAATATACTACACATCACGGATGTGCTATGAAATGTGTAATCGGCGTGCAAACCAAGGAAGATTTACTTGAGTGGGTGGCATTGGACCTGAGCCTTGAGAAATGAAACAATTCTGGTAGGAAGAAAAATAATTTTGCACTGAATTGGCAGCCTACAAAAAGGCAAGGACATGTGAAAATGCACAAATACTTTTTTTTTAGGGTATATTAAGTAGTTTAGAGTAGGTAGAACAGAAGGTGCATAGGGGCATACAGTGAGAAATGGAGCCAAATAGATAGAGTTTAGTCATGACTCTTCTGATTGCATGTAACAGAAATTCATATTAAGCTAGTGTAAACAAAAAGAAGTTGATGGGAGGATACTGGATTATTTCTTTCATGGGCTTCCCAAATAACAGAGAGTTCATGGGGACATCTGAGCCTCAGAAACAATGAGAAATAGTTCCTCGAGCATCATAGCCACTTCATTCTCCTTCCTTTCTGCCCAGCATGGCAACCTTATACTTCCCTAACCTGGATGAATACAGTGATCCACACAGTTTGTGGTTTTTTCATGCTACAGCTTTGGACTCATTGATGCAGCTTGGGTCAAACGCCCACCTCAAACCAATCAACTTAGGGGCAGGGAAAGACATTTCCTGGAAGAAGTGAGGGGTGAGCTGGAGAGAGAGTTCCACAGATTTCTACTGCAAATAGGAAATGGAAACACTATAATTAGCAAGAATCTAATTTACCTTCCGATGATCCTCTTCCTTTTCTTCTTTTCCTCTCCACCCCAACTTGTGAATTTCCATCTAATACCCATTTCCCTTGATCATCCTCTCATCTACTTCTACAGCCTTTCCCTGTTCAGTGGCTCGTTCACTCTGGGACATCCCTTCCAGGTGTTTTTCAGAGCACAGACACCAGCTGAAATGTCCAGCTTAAGAGCAATCGGTTGTAAATTTGGATGCTATTTCTTTCATTCATATTTTGATTCGTCAAATGCTCATTGCACACTTGTCAAACACTGGGGATAAAGAGATGAATAAGCAATAGAAATACATAGTAATAACTTAAATGTGTTGTGTGATCACCACGTGCCAATTGCTATGCCTGCATTATCTCCTTTAATCACACACAGTAACTCAATGAGGTAAGTTCTATTACACCTGAGTAACTGAATGGTATGGTTAGGATACAAACCTAAGCTGTTTCATTCCAAAATCCTTGTGTATAGTCACTAGACTGAAATGAAAAGTACTGTCCTTGTCCCAAAGAAGATTATTAACTAGTAGATGGGAGCAGTACAGAGAAATTAGCACTATGACACTGGTAAGTACTGGCTAGGAGAGGCACCTGACCCAGTTGGGAAGGAAGGAAGTGTTCCCAGAGGACCCAGCCTGAGGTGAGTCCTGGGACTGACCTATAGTTGGCCAGGTGAATAAAGGATGTAAAAGCTTCTGGGTGGAAAAACAACAGTGAAACACCATGAGTGAGAAGATCGTAGTGCTGTGCACTTATTGAATGGCACAAGGTTTAGCTGAGGCAGTACTTAGGTTGGTATGGGGAAAATAGGATAATTTAGTCAGGCTCCCTTGGCTCAGGTCTGGTTGGGGGTGGTGCAGCACATTTCCTTGTAAACAAGTTGTGTGTGGGGGGAGTTAGTGCACATGTGCACCCATGTATCTTTTCGGTTTTTTGCTAGTGTGTGTTCTTCAGTTTGTGAAGCAGCGCTGGTCGGCAGAGAGCTCAAGTCTAAAAACAGAGCATGTTTACTCTGCTGGCAGCTGCTCGGTTTTTCTTTGGACTTTGCTCGTGGCAGTTGAGTTTCTGAGTTTCTCCTCTGTACTGCCTAGCTCCTAGACGTGTGTGTGTTCTGAATATAGACTGTTCCTACTTCAACCAAGGCTCCAAGGACCTTTTTGCCACTTACCTAGCTCATAGACCTCGTGTGAAGGGTTTCTGAATGGGCTCCAGGGGGTCTGTGAGCTCCAGACCCTAGCTCTAGCTCTACAGTTGGGATGGAGAACAGTTGTGACAGATGAAACTAGAACAGCAAATAGAGGTCCCATGAGAAGGGTGTTTCACATTACACTAAAGACTTTGGATGTCATCATAGGCAATGAGTAAACCTCCGAAGGATTTCAAGCATAATCACAGTCATGTTTTAGAAAGATCACTTCTAGAGGCAGTGTAGAGGCTAGAGGCCCGGAGACTAATTAAGATGCAATGCCTAGAATCTAGACTAAGCAATTTGAGGACAGGTCCAAGTCTTTCATTTCTTTGTCTCCAGGGCCTAACCAATTTTTGTTGAACACATGCATGAATGAAAGGACGGCTGCAGAAATCTAGGCAAGAAATAAGAAGGCCTGATTTAAGGCAGTCACAGTGGGAATGAGGATTGTAGGATGAATTCTCTAGACTGTAGAACTTGAGAAGACTGAATTGGCCTTTCAGTGCATTAGTATTCTTTTTTCTTTTTTTTCTTTTAAACCACATTAAACATTTAGCAGTACAGGAAATAATACAATGCTTACCACCCAGGATTAATACATCTTAAATATTGCCACATTCTCATTATGTTTTAAATATTTTTCATATTGTTGCTAGAATTTATAATTATTATTTTTAATAGTCTTATTGAATAAAAGTTGATCAAGGTGATGCTCCATAGTTTACCTAAACATTTCTCTATTTTAGACATATAAGCTAGTAGTCATTTTTGACATATCTCACTCAGAGAAGAATGTTGCAATAAATAGCTTCAGGCAAATCTGCGTCTTGGAGCAAGGTCACTCCCTCTTCTTTATTGTCCATTTTGGCTGGTGTTTGCACGGATTGGTATCTGGGGAAGGAAAGACTTTTGAAGTGTAGTTGATGTAGCCATATGGGTTTTTCTTTGGTTGAAGGCTAAGAACAAGGTTGTTATATCTAATGACTGTGGAACCATCCCTGGAACAGTGGAAAATTTTCCAACAAAATATTTTTTATTCTACTGATTTAAATATTATTTTCAGTCTGCATCCAAATTACCTACATCTAGAACATGTTTGGCACATAGAGGCTGCTCAATATATATTTGTTTAATGAATGCATGAACAACTAACCAATCAACCAAATGGGAACAGATGCAGACAAACCTGTTAAAAATCCCAAAACCCACTCCACATGCTTTTATTTGTCTTCAGAATCCTAGGACACAATTTCTTTAAAGTAATCATATTTCTTCCAGGAACAGAAACATGACGGGAAGGTTTAGGGAGAAGTCAAATTATACTCAAAAAATATCAAGACATTCAATTTAGAAAAGAGATGTTTTTTTTTTCAAAGAGAAGAAAAGTCCACAGGATTCTATTGTGTGTAATAGTGGGAATTGGGCTGGTGAACTGGGGGGGGGAGAGAGAGAGAGAGAGAGAGAGAGAGAGAGAGAGAGAGAGAGAGAACTGCCTTGTATATGCCTCAGGCATTACACAGAGGATTTACCTAAACATAAATCCTCTGAGAGAGCAGTAGGGATTGGGGAACTAAGAAATTGCAATTTAATGACTGCTCGGCCACTAACTGAAATCTTAAATAAGTAACTTAAAAAATACACACACACACACACACACACACACACATATGATGAGAGCATTTGCCAACATTCTAGAGTCTTAGAGTTCAGTCTCTGGAAGCCAAGCTTTTTCTGCAAGTACTGTTGACCAAGGAATATGTACTTAACCTTTTTTTTTTGTTTGTTTGTTTTTGTCTGACTGGGTTATTCTGAAAAGACTATCTTCAAGATCAGAAATTATTTCTTCTGCTTGTTCTAGCCTGCTGCTTAAGCTCTTGGTTGTGTTTTTTATTTCATTGAGTGAGTCTTTCAGTTCCATGAGTTCTGCCATTCTTTTTTAAGGTATTAATCTATTTGTAAATTTCCCTCTTTATGTCCCGGATTCTTTTTCTCTCATTTCATTATGTTGTCTAGCTGAGTCTTCTCATATCTCAGTGAGATTCCTTAAGAGTGTTGCTCGGAATACCTTTTTAGTAATTCCAAGGGTTTCCTGCTACATAGGGTCTGGTATTTGAGAATTTCTGTATTCTTTTGATGGTGTCATATTTTCTTGGGTTTTCATATTTCTAGTATCTCTATGTTGAAGTCTGGTCATCTGATAGAACAGTTGCTTCTTCTACCACTCTGGAGTGGGCTTTGAGGAGAGACGCCCTCTGCTTTTTTCCGGTCTCTGTTAGTGACTCTCCTTGTGTCGATGCAGTCAAGTGTCTGGTAGGCCACCTGCATGGTGGCTGTGGTTACTGCTGTGACATTGAGCCACTTTTGTGGCAGCCATGGCTGTGGTGATGGTTGTGGTGGGCCACCCATGTGAAAGTGGTGTTTTTGGCATGCTCTCTTGCCTGCTTTTTGGCAGAGGGGACGGCTACCCTTGGCTCATGCCTAGGACCCCAGGTGTTGCTGTCTTGCTTGCTTCCTCTTAAAAAATATTGAAAACTTCAAAAAAGCTTTTATGTAGGTTTTATCTACTGATATTTACTGTGTTCAGAAAAAACTTTAATTTGCTTATTAATCTATTAAAAAATAACAGTAATAAATCCATTCCATGTTAACATAAGCATTTATAACTATTAGATATAGAATCTATACCTGCCCCCAAAACTGAAAAAAGGCAACACTATTTTACACTTAAAATAAAACTCTTTAGTGCTTGACTCAATAGAAGATAGCTAGATCCTTAGTTCTGCTTCTGTGATACGTTATAATATGTTGATTTGGTTGACATGTATGAAGAAAATTTAGCCCCCATGCTGCTATGCAGTTGGAAAGGGAGAAGCATTTTAATAGCTTTTCCAGATAATTATGGATTTTTTGGATACATTAGTCAAACTCAACAGGAGGTATTTTCTTAAAGGTTAGTTGCATTGTGGAATCTGAAATCATATCAATTAAATAATCATATTCTGTTACATTAAAATCTATTGGTCTATGTAGCACTTTCAATGGATCTTTTACCCATGTATGTTATTGTAACATTGTACATTGGTCACAATCATATCAATTAAATAATCATATTCTGTTACATTAAAATCTATTGGTCTATGTAGCACTTCCAATGGATCTTTTACCCATGTATGATATTGTAACATCGTACATTGGTCAATTGGAAAATAATTGGTTCTCTGAGTTATACCTGAGTTAGGTTTTCTAATTGTTGATGTTTCATAATACAACATTAAAAAAATCACATTTATTAATAGCACCACTAATCTCATTAGGAAAGTCTTCAAGTTTTAGGAAGTTTCGAATATCATAATGGCCAATACAAGTTTTCCAATATTCCATTTTTTTGCTTGGAAGCTCAAATTTTATCATTGGCACCAAATCTTGTCAGTTGTTTTCCTTGAAGTTGTATGTTCATTTTAGATAAAATATTTACCAAATACCCAGGTTTGTCTGTAAAGAATGGCATTCCATGAAGGACATGGCTTTTTCAACTCGCAACTGACATAATCTAATGAGTGCTTCTTTTGAGGCAACCATCGTACTTTGGTATTCAGCAGAAGTGCTTTATGTGTACTCCCTATTTTATTACAGAGAATGTTAAAATCACATGTACACAGGGTTGAGATTTAATAAAATTAATAATTTTTACTGCTTCACCAGGGACATTCCTAAGTGAAAATGGGATATTTCTGCTGCACATGTGCGGCAGAGAAGAATGCAATTTCTGGTGCCATTACCTCAGTTCATGCTGAGTTGTCAGCCGTTCTACCCACCATTTGCTTTTGTGTCATTATTGCAAGTGTCAACAAAGTGAAAATGGCAAATAACATAGATTATTAGGAAAATAGGTTTGAACTCCCCAATATTCTATGACATGCTAATGACATAAATGATGTGGTATTGGCTTCCAGGAGAACTTGGTGACATTTCCAGTTCTGCAGCAACAGACCAACCCAATGGCAGGCTCCAGGCTGAGTTGTGAGTTCCGAAAGGAGGCTCCTGAGAGTGCAACTTCACATCTCTGAGCCTTCCTAGCTCTCTTTCTGTGTTCCCACTAATGGATCTAATAAACTTATCTGCACTGATAGAGTGGTTAAGACCAAAGGCTTTAACGTCAGATCATCTTGGCTCTGCCATATATTGACTGTAACCTTAGGCAAATCAACTTCCCTGTCCTCACTTCAGTTATTGCATTTGTAAAATGGAGACAATTAATAGGTTGTTTTGAGTACTAAATGAGTTAAATAATATAAAGTGCTCAGAACTCTCTTGAATGTTGTGAGCTATCAGTAAGTGTTAGTTGTTGCTTTTACTATTAGTAATTTGCTCCTTCTAGTGGGACTTGCATTTTAATCCACAATATTTTGTACGATAGGATTGAATGCCAAACGATGGAATTTCAGGCATGGTCAGAAGGCAGGTTATTTGTTTTTAATTTTTAGGGTCTAGTCTTCTGGGAGGATGGAGATTTCAGAGCCCCTAAAACCCTCCATGTAGGTCTAATTACTCATAATAAATGACTATTGTTAATAGGCTCATTCTTAATGGTCAGCCAATGCTATAATCCCAGAGAGTTCCATAAGGAGGTGGTTATGTCTTTGTTCAGTTTTTATGCTTGCTAATGTCCTCACACAGCAATTTGCATATGGCCAAGACCTGGTAAATGCACATAAACTATATATACTTAAACGAGAAAAGATTCATTCACAGGTGAACTGCTCCTTGAAAAAAGAAATTTTGTAAAAGCAATACTTTTACAAATTTCACTGATCAAACCAAACCAAAAAAAAAAAAAAAAGGAAAACCAAAAAACTGTCAATAATGATAATGTCTCTTCTGGCTACAGAAAAAGACAGAAGACAGTAAGACAGTGTGAGAATATTGTCGCTCCCTAGCCTCCTTGGAGTCTGAAAAAGCAGCTGCTCTGCTCATTGCATAAGAAAAATAAAGGTTTAAAAATAATTCTTCACAAAAAGAAGTACAGGTTATTGCATGTATTCATATTAGTTTCTGCTCCAGCAGAGAATGGCTCTTATAATTGTATTTTGGGAACTCTCTTGTAGAGAGAGATTTATAGTCTTTTGCTTATAAAAACCTATTTCTATTTTAAAATATAGACTCTCAGCAAGTGTCACCCTGAAGAATTAGGCCTACTAGACTATTTTGTTACATTTTAGGGGATAAAAAAGCATGCAGCAGTTACACTATTAAGCCACAGCGATGGAGCTGCCACTCTGAACCTCATTACTCAAGACTCTCTTTAGTTCAATTATACACCTCTACAGCTAAGGAAGATAGATGGAGGTCATTTGGGAGCTGTAAACCACAATGGCTCGAATGCAGAACTATGTTCTTAAACTGATTTACACCTTGTTCTCTAGTGTTCTACAGCAGGGGCTTGGATTGAAATGCAGGAGCCATGATTGAAAAGGGCTTTTCTTGGTTTTAGCATTGCAGCCCATGCTGGCTGGCAATTATTGCTTCCATTAAATGGCAAGGGACAATGAATTTCACCTTCATTACTTCAGTGATCATAGCAAAACCAAACCAAGCCAAAAGGGGAAATAGAGGTTCTTGGTCAAAATATTCTTTGGGGAAAGAGGAATGACATTTACATTTCCTGTAAGTTTTAACTCGGTTATGTGTTTTGGTCCAGCAAGAAAGGAATTGGGTAATTGAAAAGAGCAATTTGCTTTTCCAGCATTGACAAAAATACTGTCATGCTGCTGTGATTTAACTCACATATATCTCCCCGTGTGAAACACATAAAATGTACTAAAGGAAGTTAATTAAACAGGGAAAATCCACATGAAACTTCTCACAGATTAAAGACAGATTCTTATAAATTTAACGTAAGCGTATTTTACTGCCCTGTAGCTGCTACTCTCCTTTAATGTCCTGGGTTTAAAAGTTCTGTAACTTCTACCCTAGTTGTTTCTTAGTGTCACTTCAGAAGGTTGTCACCTCGGGGAATTAAAGAGCACATTTAAAAATAATTAACAAAAACACAAAGCGTGCCTCTAAGAACATGATGCTCTAATTTCCCTTCACCTGTCTCATGTTGAATGAACAGTGTGTGTCATGAAATATGGTTTCCACTGCCCTCCAATTTATTCTAATGGGTCACCAAGAACTAAGAAACCTAGATCTTTCAGTTATATGGGATTCCATTGGACACATATCCACAATGCCAAAATATTTCATAAAAGTTCACTTCTGAATTGCAGGCTATAAAGAATTTTACTTCCACTGATATATTTTCATTTGGAAAGAAATAGATCTTTCAAAAACCTACTTGAGGCCAGTACAGAATCTATCCTGCTTCCTTCTCAGAAGAAAATAATGATTGAATTTAAGTCATATACCAGGTCTTCTGTGACATATTTTCTCTATGTAAGTTAATCTTAAAGTTAGATTCTTCTTTTTTTATGAGATGGTATTTAAGAAGTTCCTTAAACTCAAACAGCCTTAAAAACAGTGGGCTTATGAAACATTTTATTAGCATTTAAATTTATCTCACACATACCGTCAGGCTGTAGAAATTATTTTTAAGGGCTAACCATTTTATGGCCATCTAATGGTGCCTTATAAAAGAGCTAAAACATTCTAGGGTCTATGCCTTTGGATTCAATATGTCTTATGGAATGTTATAAGTAGAGACTAAAATGGCAAACATTTTACATTCTATTTATTGGGATTTTATCTTTGAAATTGTACTCATTGTTGTATTACAAAGAATTGCTCACTTACATTATGTGAACACCTATTAAGTATTCCACATCATCAGTCTTCTTTGTTTAGCACATTTTGTACTACTCTTCTCCTTAAAGACCACATTTTAGCTGCACTTTCTGTGTCTCAGACATGACATGCTTGCATATTAGTACCTTCTGCCTAAAACTTTCTTCCCCTAGATATAAGTAGAGGTAGTTCCTGTTCATCTTTGGGCTGACCTCAGATGTCCCTCCAGGAGAAGCCCAGTCTGACCACCTCCATCCTCAATCACTCTCCATCCCATTACCAGGCTTATTTTTATTTTCTTTGTTGCACATAATCACCAAATGAAATATTTCAGTTTATTTGTGTTTATTAACTGGCTTATAGAACTTGAATATAAACTCTGTAAGTGTAGGAACCTGGCAAATCTCCAGACCATAGAATGTCAGGCATGCAACAAATATTAGTTGGAGTTAATAAATAATAAATATCAGAAACCTTGGAAAACTCATAATTATTAAGAAGGCAAATACTCCTCAGTGGTTAAAGAGTGAGAATTCTTTAAACACTGACATTGAAACCATCCATGAATAATTGTTACATGGGAAAACATGTTGCAAAATAATTTACTTAGTAGAGCATATTCCATTTTAGAAAAAAATGTATTTACACATGAGTTAGAAATTATATATGAATTAAACACAATTTAGAAAAAATAAGTAAACCATAGTAATTATATCTGGGAGAAATAATTATGTGGGACTTTACCTTCTAAATTATACTTATCTATTTATAATATTTTGATTTTTTACAATGAATATTTATTCAACTAATAGCTCTTGATCATTTACTATGTCCTGGGGACTCTTCTCAATGCTAATTAGTATATTAATGAGTAAATCAAAGTTCCTAACTTCACAGAGTTTCCATTCTAAGTTCTATGAGGAAAATAGATCCAGTGGAAAACAACTTAAGTGAAGTTGGGGAACAGAGAGTGACAGGAAGAGGGCAGCTATTTTGGATGGGGTGGTCAGAGAAGACCTCTTTGATGAGGTGACATTTATGCAAAGACTTAAATGGGGTGTGTAGGTCAGGAGAGTCTTCATTACACTAGGGTAACCAACAACTGCAAAGCCTCAGGGGCTTAAAAAAAACAAAGGATAATTTGTTTCTCACCTACACTGATGTCCAGCTTGAGTTGGTAAGGGCTCTGCAGCCATCATGGAGTAATTCCTGCCTACTGTGGCTCTGCCATTTTGCAGCAGTGCCATCTAGAACATGTGGTCTTCCCTATCATGACAATAGGGAACAGAGGGCTGGAGAGCCAAACAGCT
>NW_007729551.1:275496-276935 GCF_000696425.1 Galeopterus variegatus | reverse complement strand
AAAAAAACAAAGGATAATTTGTTTCTCACCTACACTGATGTCCAGCTTGAGTTGGTAAGGGCTCTGCAGCCATCATGGAGTAATTCCTGCCTACTGTGGCTCTGCCATTTTGCAGTAGTGCCATCTAGAACATGTGGTCTTCCCTATCATGACAATAGGGAACAGAGGGCTGGAGAGCCAAACAGCTACTAAACTCTTCACTTAGAAGTGACATGTCCCTTCTGTTCACATGGCATTGGCCTATCATCAAAGTAACCTTCTGTGTGCCCAGAAGTAAAAGAGAACCAGATATTAGTGAGCATTTGTAATATTTACTATAAAGAGTAAACCATATCAATATCTAAAAGAAGCATCTTCAAGTAAAGAGGATGGAAATTTTAAAGGCCCTGAGGTGTGTATGAGTTTGCTGTGTTTCACGGAGGTAGGCAATGTGGCTGGATTACAGTAAGTTAAGAGGAGAAGGGGAGGTGGAATAGAAGTAGCTGAAAGAAAGTGAGCCAAGATGCTGGGTACCATTCAAGCTTTATTAAAGAAAGAAAGTCTGCCAGGCTGTGCTCAAAGTGGCAGGCAGCCTGGGGCTGCCCTGAAAATGGGGGACAACACCAGGCATGGAGGTGGTAGAGCTTATATAGTGTGCCAAGGGCTGGCTGATACCATCACGGAGGGTCATTATGCTGATGTGGATCGGGGTGGAGAACTGGTAGGAACGTCTTCGTTTTCCCCAAAGACAAATTCAGTCCAGGCTTCTCGTAAAGGGAAGGAGGGGATGGGAGGGGAGGAGGTGGGTGGTGCCATTTTGTACTTGGGCTTGTCTAAAGTGGCGCTGGTTATGTTGCAGATCTATTAGTAGCCAAGGTCAGATCATATGGGATCTTATAGCCCATCATTATCATTCCAAATATGATGGGAAACCACTGGGAGAGATTTGAGCCTGGGAACAATATCATCTGTTATATGAATCACTCCTGTTATCACAAAAAGACAGCAATGTAGAAGTAGCTATAATTTTAAAAATGATAGACTATCAAAGTGAATTGATATGTAAGTGTTTTGTTTTACTGGTCCTTTGTTTACAGTAATCCATGATTTTTAGACTTTTGATTATTCTTTTATGTCTTTAATAATTTTGAATATACTTAGTTGATACTCTTTCATGTTTTTTATTCTATTATCTTGAGTTCATGAGATTCTAGTCCTGCTATTTATTGAGTTGGTTTTGTAATTATTTCTATCATAGCAGAGTCCTTTTGCATTTCTCAGAAATAGTCTTTATGACATGGTAGTGGGATTATATCTTGAAAAGAGGTTTGCATTTATTCTACCTGGTTATCACTGTCCTAGAATCAATTTTTATGTTAAATTCTTAGTTTGTTCCCTCGACCATATAATATCTAGGCAAACATAAACAAAGTTACTTGTTGTCTACTTAAGGCAATGGA
>NW_007729551.1:271499-274948 GCF_000696425.1 Galeopterus variegatus | reverse complement strand
CTTTTGCATTTCTCAGAAATAGTCTTTATGACATGGTAGTGGGATTATATCTTGAAAAGAGGTTTGCATTTATTCTACCTGGTTATCACTGTCCTAGAATCAATTTTTATGTTAAATTCTTAGTTTGTTCCCTCGACCATATAATATCTAGGCAAACATAAACAAAGTTACTTGTTGTCTACTTAAGGCAATGGAAAACCTTTTTCTGATCTATCCTTTCATGAAAGGTACAGTTCTTTGAGGATCTTCGCATATGTGGAGTATTTATGTTGTAATTTTCTGCCTCAAACATCCCCAAGAACTGTAGACATAAAAATGCATACTCTTAGACCACAATGCTGTCCGCTGGCATGCCCATTTCCAATTCAACTGCAGTGTATCTATACTTGCTAACCATCCTGGTATTAAATTTTCTTCCTTCCTAGTAATTTAATATTTCTCTTTATTTATTATGAGTTCACACACACACACACACACACACACACACACAATGTTTATTATCAATTGTGCATCCACTTGGTACTGTGAACCCTAGAAAGAAAACCAGGGAAACTACTATGAACTAACATGGAATGAATCCCAGAATAGATTGTTAGATGAAAAAACAAGGTACAAAAGAAAATCCATATTATGCTATGTTTTATGTAAGAAAGAAGAGGAAATAAAAATGTATAAATAAATGTCTGTATGTGCATGAAGGCACTTATTTTTGCAAGAAGAAACACAGGAAGGATTATTCAGATTCTAATTACAAATAGTTTTAACTAAGGGAGTGGATAGTCACAGAAAGGAAAGGTATAGGGATTGGAGTGAGACAACGTGTATGTGCATGAAGGCACTTATTTTTGCAAGAAGAAACACAGGAAGGATTATTCAGATTCTAATTACAAATGGTTTTAACTAAGGGAGTGGATAGTCACAGAAAGGAAAGGTATAGGGATTGGAGTGAGACAACTCTAGTATATATTTTTATATACTTTTGAACTTTAAAATATGCAAATGTTTTACATGTTCAAAGATCATAGTAAACAGAAAAAGACAAAAAAACACCCAATTCTAACATGTAATATATACAGAAACAAATGAACCTAACTGTATGTCAAATTGATAACATAAACCCACAGATAAAATAATTAATTCAAATAATTTTTGCATACAATGATCTAATTGTATACCTTAATGGGTAATAGTCTAAGGTCAAAAAGAACTACAAAGAAACATGAACTTTAGTTAAAAGGTTTATTTTTGATAATAGTATTGGTGTAGTGTAGTAAATATGAAATAATTCTGCCTAGAAAAAAAACACACTGAGTGCCTAGATCTTACTTTCTAAATTCCTTCCCCCCACTATGTTCTATGATTGTATAAATATAGAGAAAGTTGGGAAAATGCACACCAAAGAATTTGTAATAATATTGAAATAGGGAAAGAGAGCAGTAAGCAAACTGAAAAAAAAAAAAATCTTTACATAGATTGACTTGTTACAATGATCAAGCACTGGTTTTGAAATTTAAAAATTCTAATGAAGTAAATGAAAACTATCCACACAAAATGAAAATAGAACGATGTATGTTTTTTCATCAATCATTTATAGGCAGAAAATAAAAATATACCTTGTTCAATTTTTCATTTTAAATTTTTATTAAATGTATTTTAAACTAAAATTTGAAATATACTTATTTTCATGATTTATTCCATGCCATACAAAGGCACTCTCCTCTACCTCACCTCCCCTACTCCTGCCTCCTTAAAGTTACAAATGATAACAGCATGATGTGTATTCCTATGTCTTTTTTTCCTGTCATATAAATATATGAAATTTATTGTTTACAGCATTTGGTTGGCATCCAATTTTACTTTCTCTATATTAATAATAAGTTGTACTAGCGTGATTTATTAAATAATTCTTTCTCTAAATACACTCTCTTAATAAATCAATTCCTAGATTTTTTTTCTCAGTGACCGGCTCAGCCCACTGGGTAGAAAGCCCTCAACAGCTCTCTCTGCAGACACTCTGCTAACTGTCTATTCCATATGTGGTACTGATATTGTTGACACTCAGTACTCATGTATTGGCTGGCTATTACGCATGTGGGTGTGGCAATTTGGGTAAGTAGTACTGAGATGCTATTGCACTATCCTATGAGCTCTAGTGGGGCTTTCACCAAGTCTGATGCCAGTCCAAGCCTTTATCTTTGTAAGTAGCTTGTCCTTTCTCCAAAAGAAGGGTAAGAGATTACCTCTTAATGAAGTATCTGCCTATCAAAGTATCTTATGAATCCTGTGTGGTAAGCCGTTTACAATTACAGAGTCAGTTCTTTAGCTGAAGAAAATTTTCTTTTATTACTACTTTATGTTTGCTCTGTCCCCCATGTGTGTCCTATTTCTATCCTTCAGTGGTAATTATTATATACACATGAGGTCTCATCTGTTCATCCCCAAAGTCTCTCTCTTATCTTTTCTTGCACAATTTTGATCTGTTTATATTTTAGTTCTAGAGTTTGAAAGATTTCTTCCACTTGATCTTTTAGGTCAATTATGATCATCCTCTTTTTCAACTCACTTATGTTTCATAGTTCAAAAGAATGTTTTTCATCCCAGAACATCTTTTTTTATGTGTTGATTTTAAATCCATCCAACTATCCTAATTGTGCAAGTTGTCACCTTTCTCTATAAACAAACAGCTACTTTCCTTGGGCGAGTATTCTATTTATTTTCCCCTCACTGGTTCCTGAGCCCTGCTTAGATATATATTACTTTCTTTTTTTTCTTTCCTCTACATTGTGTCCCTAAAATGTCAGCACTCCAGCTGCAAGGGGATTTTAAGTGACAGTGATCCGTGCTTGGTATTGGTACAGCAGCAGACATGTATTTAAAATCCCCAGTGTGATCTCTCGGCTTCTTTGCATCCTGGGTTCTCCAAGCCTCACGAGTAGAGAGGACTCTTCCTACCTGCTTACTTCTAAGCCCTTGTGGGCAAGGATTGCTCAGCACACTCCTATGGGCAGAAGGCAACCTTCACTGAGAGATCTGGAGCTCCACACAGGCCAGGTGCTCTCAAGTGTCTCATGCTCTCCTTGGCTGGTCTTCAAATCAGAGCAGAAAAGCCCACTATGGCTCTTTTATTCATATTCTCAAAGATCATCAGACTGCTGCTCTCAGGAGTTGCTGGCTGAACAGAGACAGATCAGTTAGAATGGAGTCGAGAGTAGAGGGAAGGCAGAAACTTCCATCTTCTCAGAATCCCCAGCCTCCTCTTGCACTGAGTTGAAAGTTAAGTCATTTCTCCTCTCTGCAACCAAAAATTCAACCAGTTAATATTTACATAAAACTACTGGTCTGGGGCAGTTACTTTATTCAAAGGTGGCCATCATTAAAAGTATTATTAGGGGGCCGGCCCGTGGCTCACTCGGGAAAGTGCGGTGCTGATAACACCAAGGCCCCGGGTT
>NW_007729551.1:269132-270813 GCF_000696425.1 Galeopterus variegatus | reverse complement strand
GACAACACCAAGTCAAGGGTTAAGATCCCCTTACCGGTCATCTTTAAAAAAAAAAACCAAACAAAACAAAACAACAAAAAAAGTATTATTAGTATTATGAGAACAGAAGAAAGTAAATAAAATATGCTTGAAAGTCAATTGTACCTGTTTTGGAGAACATTTACCACGGTAACTGTTTTGTTTTGGTTTTGGTTGTAGGGACAAGAGAAGGAAAAGAAAAATTCTAATTGCTACCGTTTTTCTAAAATCCAAGTGACAGAGAGCTTTGTAAAGTTTACAAACTATATAATAACTTACAGGACATTTTTGCCACTTTCCCTTACAGGACAACATGCTTCAAAAATGTGTGAAGTATGGAGAAAATGAGGAATCGGGAGACTCTGGGGAAGATTAGCCCTGAGCAGCAATCCCTGCCTTTGACGCACCCTCCTGCAACACATACGCATGCGCAGAGGACAGCGGCACACGGGCAGCCCCCCGCGGATCAGAATCCATGCCCAGCCTTGCTCTCCACAGCGCCTGCGCTGTTAGAGGTCCTGCCCCAGTGCCACACAAGTGCCCAGAAGACCCGTGGCCTGTTGCTGTACCTCCCATCTGCAGAACATGCGGAGGTTCCCAGGATCTCCACCAGCTTGGGCCTTTGGGCCATCCATCAAGAATCCGTTTGCCGCAAACCCACAGGCCTTAGATTCAGAGTTCAGACCTGCCTGGGACCAGTGACTGTAGCACAAGCCAGTCCTCTACCAGTTCCATGGATCCCTTAGCCTACCGGTCCATAATCCTCCCCCCCTGCCATTTCCCACCCTTCCTTTTCAGACCCTCGGTGCAGCCTCTTAGAAACCTGAATCCAGGATCTCCTGTGATCCAGTTGGCCCCGCATATTTACCCTGCACTATGTAAATGAATAAGGCACCCACCAGGCAAAGCTCCTGAGCGGCTTCTCTCAAATGTCACTCCCAATTCTGCCTCTTGCTTTTGGCCTAACACATTTGAGTGGGCAGAGCTCAGTGACCTCCAGAATCTGCACCCAGAGTGCGGCATCTCTTCCTCCTTGAGAGCATTGAAACTCCAATTCCTTCTAAAGTTCTCTCTTAAGAATTTGCTCAGCCCTGGCTCCACCTCCCCTATGTGTCTCCCTTCTCTGACAAGCTCAAAGAAAAATAGAGTTTGGGGGCTTTTGCCTATATGGGGCTGGTTGTCAAAATTTCTTGATGCCCACACACTGGTAAAGGGAAGCAAAGGGCTTCAATTTGGTGAGTGAATTTTCTTCTGATTAAAACCTGTGCTCCCAGAGTATGTCGCAGCACCATGTCTTCTATCCCTAGGGTCCATTTGAAGTTCCACATGTTAAAAACAATCATGAACACAAGCCATCCAAAATCCCCGAGAACCATTACTCCATCATTTCTTTCTGACTCCATTCCTTCCATATATATTTAGGTACCACCACATAAAACATTATTTTTATGACCAATAATGAGAAAACAGAGGAGAGTCTAAATCCACCTGGCAAAAGCTGATCAATTAGCTCAGTGGATTAGAGCACGGGTGTTATAACATCAAAGTCTAGGGTCCGGATCCCCATACCTGCCAGCTGCAAAAATAAATGAATGAATGAATGAATAAATAATAAACAAACAAACGAATCCACCTGAGAGAGATGGAACAAATAATACCCAAG
>NW_007729551.1:264884-267956 GCF_000696425.1 Galeopterus variegatus | reverse complement strand
AATTTACTCCTTTTTTAAATTTTTTTTTTTTTTTTTTTTTTTTTGAGTGAGAAACTTTGGCTGTCAATGGTGAAGATATAGTAGACCCAAACCAAAATCTCTATTCCCATTTGGAATCAGTTAGAGCAAAAAACTAAAGTGGTGTATTTTTTAATGATTCATCTTTTTAGGCTAAAAAAAATGAGCAGGTACCTCCTGTATTAGTCTACTTTTTGTATTTTTTTTTAATTGCTGCGTAACAAATTACCACAAACTTGAAGGTTTAAGACAACATATTTATTATCTCACAGTTTCCATGGGTCAAGAGTCTGGGTGCAGTTAGCTAGGTCCTCTGCAAGGCAGTAATTGAAGTGTTGACTGGGACTGAGGTCTCACGTGAGGCTTGACTCGGGAAGAATCTACTTCCTCACTCATACGATTATCAGCAGCTTTCAATTCTTTGTGTTTGAAGTGATGAGAGCATCAGGTTTTTGTTGGCTATTGGTTGGAAGCCACCCTTGGCTCTTTGGGCCAATGCAGTTTACTGCCATGTGGTGCTCTCCATAGACAATTCAATACATGGTAGTTTGCTTCTTCAAAGGCACCAAAGGAGAGAATCTATTAGCAAATATAATCATGGGAGTGACAACCCACCATCTCTGCCATATTCTATTCATTAAAAGGAAGTCACAGGTCCTGCTCATACTCAAGGGGAGAGGTTTATATAATATCCTATGAATAATATCCGGATAATATCCTATGAATATTGGGAGGCAGAGATCAAGAGGGAAGGGGTCACCTTAGAGTATGTCTGCTACACTTCCTATTTTATAATTATTTATTTACTTTGTGTTTATCAATTTTGGATTCTATAACTGTACTAATATAGTGTAGTGAGTGGTTAATAGGTTGAACTCATGCCTGGGCTCAAGTCTCTGCCAAATCATTTCCAACATTTCATGATTTGGGCAATTTCCATAACCTCTGTGTCTCAGTTTTCTTAAAACTGTCTCGGTAAAACAAATATGGTAAAAGTATCTACTTCATAGAGTTGCTGTGAGAATTAAATAATATTAATCATTTTAAAGCACTTAGAATAGTGCCTGGCACATATTTAGTGCTCAGAAATATTAATGAATATAAAACATAAATATATTTGTATATAATATATGTAATATAAATATATATAACATAAGTAAATATAAACAATGAAAATTCTAATGAGTTCTTCCCACACTCTGGGAAGTGATTTTATACATCTCTACAGACTCCACTTTAAAGACTACTATATACACTTCCAGTCAAGACAGNCAATGACAGCCAAGCTGGGGCTGCTAGAGCTCAGGGGAAGAGGAGGAGAGACCTACAGAGCACATGAAGGTGGGAGAAGCCACGGTGAGAGAAAGAAAAAGCCATTCTGACTGTTTCAAATCCCAGCCATTTCCAGGCTGGAGCTGCTGAGCACATGGAGAAGGAGCCAGCAAAAGCTGCAACTGTGCCCTTTGGATGAAGTTGTTTGGAGGCAAAGGGGAGAAGAGGGCTTTGGTGGCCCCCAGACAAACAAAACTAATCATAGAGGCAACAGGGGAGAAGAGGGCTTTGGTAGCCCCCAGGACAGCAAGACTACTAATGGGTTCCCATGTACCCACATAGGACTGAGGAGCCACAAGAAATGAAAAAAAGGAGCCACTCAAAGGCCAGTGAGTCATTTCAGGGGCCACTCAGGAGACAGTGAGTTATTGCAAGGGACCAGAATACAGCCTATCCCATGGGAAATGTTGGGAACATGGGCAGTGGGGGATATAGGCCCACTGGGAGAACACTGAGGTACAGCGAGGACAGCTGATCTGCCCCTCAATCAGCATAGGACCACTCAAAGAAGACTGGTCAGGAATATAGAATTGCATGGGGTTCAGTTTGATGAAAAGACTCAGGCCCAGACTAGTGTTTCTACACAACCCAGGTGCAGCAGATCTCACTAAACCTGGAAGTACCTATAAAGTCAACCATTAAAGCCTGAGCTGCACAAAAGGCTTCCCCAGGGAATCAGCAGCAAAGCAGCAATTTAGCTCAACCACAGAGCTCAAATGCTGGTCCCAACAGGAAGTTCCCCCACTTTAGAAGTAAGCAAAGGAAAACAAATTAGTTCCAGTGCAGAGTTAAGTGGGGGGAACAGCAAATAATCTAACTCAGAACTGAAAGAAAAAATAGAGTACCCATTGGGGCCTGCCCAGGGTCCTGAGGCATGGATTGGGGACCAGACCCCTTCCCACAACCAGGCACACTGCCAATGCCATGGGGCCCACCCAAGGTCCTGAGGCATGCAGTCAGGAGCCAACAGCAACTAGGTAAGGAGAATGCCAAAAACATCACCTCCATGTGGGTGGCCTATGACAGCCACCACTATGACCACGGCTGCCACAAAAGTGGCTAGATGCCACAACCACTGTGCAGATGGTCCACCAGCTACTGTAATGCATTGACACAAGGAGAGTCACCAGCAGAGACCAAAGAAAAGAAGAGGATGTCTCTCTCCACGAAGCCCATTCCAGAGTGACAGAAGAAGCATCTGCTCTACAATAATACCAGGGGACCTGAACACACCTCTCAGCATTAGACAGATCATCTAAGCAACAAATCAACAGAGTAACTGTTACTCTTTCAGAAGGAGAGAAGAAATCTAGGATTATAAGAGGTGGGAAGGGGGAGGGAGACTGGACAAGGGGCATAAAGAATAAAAATGATTTGTAACAATATATATGCAAGTAATATTGAATTGATCAACATACGTCAGTGTTGAACTCCCAAAATATGTATAATCCATTATGACTCAACAAAAATTTGAATAAATTAATAAATAAAAATAAAGACTGCTATATAAATGACCATGCACACTGTAAAACCATGAAAAAAAAATCCCATTCAGAAAGTAAAATAGCCATTCATTTATATGAAATCAGAGAATTCTAAGGCTGGAAAAACACTTCTGAACCATTTTCCCCAGGCCCCTTTGTTTCACAGATAAGGAATCGGAAATCCAGAAAGGTTAAATGCTGTGCCAGAAAGTACATGGCTCCAAAGTACTGGAAGTAG
>NW_007729551.1:262071-264424 GCF_000696425.1 Galeopterus variegatus | reverse complement strand
AATATTGAATTGATCAACATACGTCAGTGTTGAACTCCCAAAATATGTATAATCCATTATGACTCAACAAAAATTTGAATAAATTAATAAATAAAAATAAAGACTGCTATATAAATGACCATGCACACTGTAAAATCATGAAAAAAAAAATCCCATTCAGAAAGTAAAATAGCCATTCATTTATATGAAATCACAGAATTCTAAGGCTGGAAAACCACTTCTGAACCATTTTCCCCAGGCCCCTTTGTTTCACAGATAAGGAATCAGAAATCCAGAAAGGTTAAATGCTGTGCCAGAAAGTACATGGCTCCAAAGTACTGGAAGTAGATATAGGAACCTCCCTTGGAGCTCATGGAAATGAATCATGAGACAAAAGTCAGTCCTACTACACCCAGCCTGGAGTAAAATGATCTACATCCAATTCAACACTATCATCATGTACCAGGATATTTTTGAAAATATCTTACCAATTTTGGTGATTGTCATTTTAAATATGCTGATGTCTGACTTTCATACCACACAAAAATCCTTTCTAGAAAACACAGAAAAGCAGGTGTGCTGAGTTGTTAGGTATCAGATGTATTTATTGAGGATAATCCCCATAAAAAAGAATAACGAAATATTACTTAACGATAATGAGATGATGATAGTGTACTAATACTATGCAAGTCCAATGGGCATTGTCAAATGATTGGAGTCCCCATTTAGGATCCTACATAATTATCCTTCCTATCATGGCAGAGGCTTTGGTGCCTTTTGTTAATCAGTATCATCTAAACCACTGTGGGACATTCAGCCAATCAGACTGCTCAATTATAGCGGTTGAATGGTCCTGACCTCATGAATATGAATAGAGGACGTACACAATAGAACAGTACTTTTAATGACAGTGAAACTGCCAGGAGGGATAAAAAAAAAGTGTGGTTTAAAAAAATAATAATTAAAATTGAAATGAGAAAAATCGTAATTAGCTGGGAGGATTACATGTATTTTTAAAAATGTTCCTCAGTTGCCTTTTGGACAAAGAGCTAGAGCACATCGTTTTATACTTCCATTTCCTGTAGATATGGATGTCCCAATTGCTGACAGCTGGACCTATCTTGCATTTAAATAATATAAAGATTCATGTAAATATTTGGAAAACAGAAACAGAAGGATGGAAGTTCCGATGTGCTCTTAAATCAAGTGTCATGAGGCTTAACGGGAGGCATAAAACCTGAATGGTGCCCAATCAATATGTCATGGTTCAAAGGCAAAGCAGTGTGAAGGGTGTCAGTCAAAAGCCTCAGATATTATGGTGCTAAACAACAGTGAGAAGGAAAAGATGATATAAAATGTGTAATATTTACTTACCTAGTCCTCTTATTCTACTTTCTTTCCTTCCAAAGAGTGTTATGCTTTTGCTTACAAAAATGCAAAAAATAGAACAAAATAACATAAATTGGAATCAATTGAAAAAGATAAAAGGAATACAAGAGTAGGGTCATAATTGAAGACATGGATGGAGTCAATTCAATAACATGCGTACGATAAAATTATACATAAATGAAGTCGTTACAGTCTGAATTTGTAGTGTCTGAGAGGTTACAAGGGTTGCATAAGGAAGTCAAGTCACCACAAAGATGTTCACTAATAAATGTCAACTTTGAAAATACTCATTTTGTTTAACTCTAGCATCTATTCTCACCAGTTGAGTTCTCTATCAATCTCTCCTGCTTATTGCAATTGTATGATGCAAACATCGTGCATGGCACAGTGAAATTGCGAATTCTAAAAAAGATGCAGGGCTTCGTGAAGCAGATGAAAGTCAGACTGGATAACTCTTAAATCACAAGCCAGTGGCAAATGAAGATCTGACAGAGTTGGGGTGGTTAACAACTAAATAAAGAAGCGTGGGTGAGGAAGACATCACTAGTGTGTGCTTCAAAGGCAAAGGATTTGAATATCAAAGGATCGAGAAAGACCCTTGGGAAAATCGATGAAGCTCTTGAATATTTCTGCGAAAATGACCTTCTGTATTTTACTATGAAAGTCAAATGTGAAAGATGTCTTACTAAGCTATGGTATAATTTTATCAGAAAAACCAAATAAATAATCAACACGATTTGTTTTTTGTTTTATAAATTAGTGCACAGTTTCTTAATATGTTAAAAGAGAAAATAAACTTTTGTATAATTTTAATTTTGCTTTCTGTATTAGTCTGTTCTGTTGCTTATAACAAAATACCCCAAACTGGATGATTTATAAAGAAAATAAAATTTATTGCTTACAGTTTCTGAGGCTGGGTAGTCTAAAGTCCACCTGGTGGTGGTGACAGTGACCCAGGGGTCTCACATTGCAAGATGGTGGAAGC
>NW_007729551.1:259877-261207 GCF_000696425.1 Galeopterus variegatus | reverse complement strand
AGAGAGAGAGAGATTCTTCTCTCTTCTTTTAAAGCCCTCAGAACCACACCCCTGATCACCATTATTAATCCATTCACTACCGCATGGTCCTACAATCCAATCACCTCTTCAAGGCTCCACCTTCCAATCACCATAATAAGATTTCCCTCCCTCTCAACAGTCACGGTTTCTAATACATAATACTTGGGGGACACAATTCAAGCTTCAGTGAGTTTTCAGGGGACATAATTCAATCCACTGCACTTTCTGAGACAAAATTTCTATCAATCCTTCTACTCCCACCCTAACCCCCCTCTCAGTCACCACAATCATTTACTAGAATATTTTGGTCTCTGATTTAAAAGGTCTTTTTTCTGGTATTAATTACTAAAAATAATAACATGCTTGTAAGGGTGGAGTCCTATTTTCCAGTAGAAAAATCCAAGAGTAAAACATGACAGGTTATATGATTAATAGTGTCATTGAGTAAAAACTAGTTGCTAAAAATTGGAAAGTCACATTTATTCCTGATACTAAGTCTAGAGCCATAAAAACCAGGACACATATAACAAGCACAACCATGATTTCCGTGGGGTTATATTTGCACTGTAGCTCACAACATAAGCTAATGACACTTCACCAGAACACAATTATTAGGTAAACAAATTTCATACAAAACTGATGTGTTTTTGTTTAAATGACCAACCTTTAGATCATCTAGCTCAATCCAAGAATGGATTTTAGAGTTTCTGAAGCAGTGTTTCCCAGAATGTGCTTCAGGAATACTAATTCTGAAAGCTCCTCCAGAACAAAAAGGTGTAGAAGAAATGGTGCATAAATCAAACAAGTTTCGGAAAGCTGCATGTCATTCTTGGAGATGCCCAGAGCACATCATGCTGCTAAGAGCTTGAGTAAACCACAGCATGGGGGTTGAGAGCTCAGACTCTGGAGCTCAAGTGCCTGGATTTTATCCTGGCTCTTTCACTGAATAGCTGTGTGACCTGTGGGATGTTATTAACCTTTCATATCTCAGTGTCCTCATCTGCAAAATGGAAATAACAATAACAGTAGCACCTTCATAGTTCTATAAAAATTTTAGCTATAGATATGTCCTACATAGAAGCCAGATTAACATTAATTGAATTCTGTTTTACACTATATGTGATCACAGAAGCCTCCCCCAAACACACATCATTTTTTTTGTTGTTGTTTTTTTTTTTTTTGTCTGACAACAGCTGTTACATGCTGGAAATAAGTTACATGAAAATTCTAAAACTGTAGTTTTTAAACGGATGTGCACATTACAGTCACTTGTTTTATTTTTTCAAAAAGAAAATACACACCCTCCCTT
>NW_007729551.1:256629-258601 GCF_000696425.1 Galeopterus variegatus | reverse complement strand
CACCTGGGGCGGTTTTGTACTGTGTCAGTTTAGCTAAACTGGAACCATGTATCCAAGAACTCCCTTCCCGGTATGGTTCTAGGCTAGGGTGGGCCACAAGAGAAGTGTGCCTCAGATTGGGACAGCAGAAGTAAAGCAGCAGATGTCACTCTCTGAAGGTCAATGTAGGTGTCGGGTGCTGTTGAAGACCTTGCATGTGTGGCTCATCTGTTGGCTCAGTTGTTGGCTGAGGCCAGCAGCAGGGCCCACAGCAGCTCTGCCTTCCTGGATCTCCTTCTTTAGCTTCTCTGAGGTCTGGGCCAATTTGTTCTCACTCTTGTCCACTTCACATACACCTTTCTTCCTCATTGCCCACCCTATTGACCTGTGGAGACCTCACACCCACCACCCAGCACAGAGTCAGCTGCCATTCACCACTCCTTGACCAGCTCTCTTGGTGGTTGTTGGTTTGCCACTTGTCTTTCATCCCCAAGGGTCATCTTCCAGACTTGAACTTCCACCATGAAATCACTGAACTTCTGCACAGAAGTGTGTGTAGTGTGTGTATGTGTGTGTCTTTCTGAAAAACAGGTCTGTGCAACTCTAAGCAAAGGATTTTGTGGCCTAAGAAAGTAGCAATGATATTAGTGATCTATAAACTTACCCTAAAGACAGAAAGTTTTCTAAGCCCAAAGCAAGAAGTTTTATTCTTCCTCCTTGCCTTTTGGCTAAAGTCAAAGAGGCTTAGGCTTTAGCTTAGTCTCTTTGGTGGAACTGCCAGTCATAACTGAGCTACAGTGAATGTAGGCCTTGTGCTAAATAATTTTCATTGAACATCATTTAATCTGCACGAACCTATTAGGTCCTCTCATTTCTCCCATTTTACATATGAGGAAACTGAGGCTCAGAAAGGTTCCATAGCTGACCAGTCTCTGAATATTTAGAAATGTTTTTTATTAGGCGTCCCCCTAACCAGATGAGAAGAGAGGTCTGAGTCATACAGTAAAACCCCCACTGCTTCAGCTCCACACTCATTAAGTAAACTTACCATGATATGCCCACTATTAGACACTTTTTCTTATTATGAAAGTAAAATATTTATTGGAGGAAAATCGGACAATTCAGATAAGTATAAAGAAGTGAATAAAATCACCCAGAATCCCATCAATTAGGTACTTTCTTTAAAAATGACTTTCTACTACTTCTATTTCCTATAAAAATAAAATCCATTTTTATAGGTTTTCTGCTCCCACCACTTCTTATTTTAAATACATGTCTGTTTCTGTTAAACATAAGATGATTTCAATTTAAGTTTTATGTAAAAATATACTCTTGGTGTGAATAGGATTGTCTAATATTTGAAATGCATTCAGGTAGGTAATGATTAACATGCCAGAAAAAAGCTTAAGACACAATAAAAAAGTAGTGGCAGTGGAATTTCCCCTTAATGGTCTCTGATCAGTTTTTATTTGCTTTCTGAAAGTCTTTTACACTCTTTTACTGAGATGCCGTGAAGTCACTGGGGCCAAGATTTGCTGATGTTAATATGCCCTTCAGTAATGCTGAATTTAAGTGTGACAGTCTTATGAGGCTCCCTCTGACATACAACTCCGGTGGGTTCCTGGACTCACCATCATCAATGGCTCCTTTATGGGAGAAACTAACCAACAGGTCAGGGTATGGCTGCAATAGGCACGAGAAGACCTTTCCTTTTCTTCTTTTTTTTTTGCACTTCTTCGTGTTTTCGAGTGATCAAGTGATATAAAAATAAGTAGGTTCGAAGTGTATATATCATTATTCATTGTGAGTTTCCACTCTCAATATATAATCTTGCGAATGACGAACTCCGCAGTGTCATTGTGGCACTGTGCAATTATCTAATAGGAAAGTGAGAGTCATCCTGTTTTTTGAGTAGCACTCACCAGGTCAATTAATTAAACGAGTGTAAATGCCTTCAAGTGGGAGATTCAGATCCAAGCCAGGCAGTCTCATG
>NW_007729551.1:254993-255508 GCF_000696425.1 Galeopterus variegatus | reverse complement strand
AATTAAACGAGTGTAAATGCCTTCAAGTGGGAGATTCAGATCCAAGCCAGGCAGTCTCATGTTATTAGACTATAAAAAATTAGAAAATGAAAGAAGATCAGGAGTAATAAAAGGGAGGCAATTCCAAAGAAATCAGAAGGAATTCTAATTCCATCCTCTGCACACAGAGTTAAGAGCCGTGTTAAATCCATATGGGTTTGGCCAACATGCATTACTGAAGCCCGTTTCTTCACTATTACTTAGGTACTTACTCTATTGAGTATCTCTCTATTCAAGCTTATTTGGGTCATAGAATCTGTATAGACTGAAAATATGGTGTTTTCTAGTTTAAATACGTCAACTTATTGATTTGGATTTGTGACACTTATAAAGTTACCTTTTTTTTTTTTTTCCAGGCACTTAGTTATTAAATAGTGTAAGCTTCCTGCTTATGGGAAGTCAGCTTTGATTACGATATTTGATGCTGTAACAGAGAATTAATTTAGATAATCCAATCTATGCAAAATCCTCACCAA
>NW_007729551.1:250521-254198 GCF_000696425.1 Galeopterus variegatus | reverse complement strand
CCCTTGAAGAGCATGATTTGAAACCACAGAAAAGCACGATTCAAATAAATAAGAAAAGCTGGGTACAATTAGGCATCATACATTAACCCATGTCCCTTCTGGGAGGCCTCCATGCCATATGGAATCTACCTGAAATTGCTTTGACCTGGCCAATTCAAAGCCCATAGAAGTCAAAACTTTAGGTTAGCTCTGCATGTCTAGGCTCCCCATCTCCTCTGCACCTAGGACTCTGCTTTCCTCTTGAACTGTTTTTCTTCCTCATTACATCTCCCTCAAAGTGAAATCTAGCATCAGGACAGAACCACAGAAGAGGGGTGGGACTGGGGAGAGGGAGGACGGTAGCGGGTAGAATCAGAATGCAGTTGTGCAACGCCTAGGGTCCTACACTGTTGGAGTTGGGAAGACAACACTGGCTCCTGTCTTCCTGCTGGATAATGCGCAGGAGGAAGAATGGTCAGTTATATAATTTTGCGTTGCACATAAGGGAAAAATATATCTGGTCTCTAGAAAAAGCAAAGTTTTCCCTAACTCATAGGTCTGAAAATACACATGTATATTTAAAAATTTTAAACATGTGAAGTAGCCTTAGGGATGCTGAGAGCTGGTTCAGCTGCTGTAGAAAAGCATTTTGAGCCCTGCAGCAAGGGCAGATAGAGACAAAGACCCAAACCCTTACACAACCTATGCATTGCTATGAAATATAGCTGGGCCTGGGCCCCTCCCAGCCCTCTGGCCCAAAATTGTGTCTAGGACTTCCAGGTACCCCAATTGGCTCTCAGTGATTAAGAGAGACATCCTTTCACCACATTAGCCTGATGTCTCTGCAACTCTCTTTTCCTACCTTCTCCCAATCCATGAAAACTCAAAAGAAAAATAGCCAACAATTCGGTAGCTTACTAAAAGGAGTAACTGCTCCCTCTCTGATTAATTGCTCAGGTCTACCTCTCCCCATCAGAAATGTACCTGCCTAGTGGCCTTTAATGATTAATTTGAAAGGATAGAGAATTTAGAACTATCTGGGACTTTAGAAACCCTCTAGTACAATACTTTCACTTCACAAATGAGAACACTGAGGCACAGAAAGGTTAAGGAACATTACCAAAGCTAGTTATTGCAGCGCCGTGACTTAATGTCGGTACAGGAGTCCCAAGCTTGGGCTAGTTCCACCAAAACACATTGTCCCTGGCAAAAGGCAACCCCTTGTCATTATTTGTGGGTTTCCTGCAGATTTTATGTCCTGGTCCTGCAGCATGGGTACTCCTCTCTTAAACAGACTATGTTCTTTAACATAGAACTTAACTTTTGTAAACAGTTTCAAATGAACAGATTATAAAGCTGAATATAAAAATGGTTTTAGCTCAAGCTTGATGCAGAAAGAAGGGCAAAATGGCAGAAACAGTTTTACATTTTTTTCTCTGCTATTCAGAGGTGATTCCTTGACACTACACATTCATCAAAATTTATCATTTACCTTTTTGAAGATGACGAAATCTTCCAGATTTAGCAATGGTGAAGTACATGGTTATAATACAAAAGAAAATTCATAGACTCACAAAAACACAGGGCTGGGTTTTATCTCTTCTATTGACACAGTTTTTTTTTATGATTTCCTCGAAAGGGTTAATGCAAATACTAGTAGTAAAATAACAGTTCCTTTTTATTTACTCTAATGGAGAATTATATCACATATTTATTTCTGAAATACTATAGTTAAACTTTACTAAAGGAAATATTCCTTGTAGAGAAATGATCTTCTCCCACACACATTCCCCCATAGAAAACTTTCACCCCAGATGTCCAAAACATTCATTTGGACTCACACGGCTTAAAATATATAATCATCAATCAATTGCTAGATAAAGCTAGGAAGCTAAATGACCTACAGTTAACCCTGTGTATGTATAGATTCAATACGCTCAGTTTTGAACATTTGGGAGAGAGGTCAGAAGCCCAAATAATTTGTCATTTTGCTGTGTCATAAATTTAAATCACATGAGCTTAGAGATGATGCTTGGGAATAGTAACTTAGCTAGTAAGTGGGCGTAGCTACCTGCCAAACTTTGCAGCTCAGGAACAGTGACAATAAAAACAGCTGGCCATTATAGCCCTGGGCTGGACATTGTGTTAAATCCTTTGCATTCCTGATTTCACTCAATCGTCCAAGTAATCCTATGAGTAAGACACTTACTATTATTTTTTTTTCTATTTTATAGATAAAATAACTGAAGATTAGGAAATTCAAATAAATTGTCTGCTGTGGTTTGAATGTTTGTGCACCCGTTCATATGTTGAAGTCCTAATCCCCAAGGTAATAAAAAGTATTAGGAGCTGGGGCCTCTGGGATGGGGTTAGATCATGAGGGTGGAGCCCTCATGAATGTGATTAATGCTCTTAGAAAAGAGACTCCAAGGAGCTCGCTAGTCCCCTTCACCATGTGAGAATGCAATGAAAAGGTGCTGTCTGTGAATCAGGAAATAGGCCCTTAGCAGACACCGAATCTGCTGGCACCTTGATCTTGGACTTCTGGCCTCCAGAACTATCAGAAGTAAATTTCTATTGTTTATAAGCCAGCCAGTTTATGGTATTTTGTTATAACAGCCTGAAATATGACATTATCTAAGAGCACACAGCTAGAGAAAGTGTCAGTGCTAGTAAGACTAACTCAAGTCTGCCTAAAACAAAAGCCCATACTGCATTTTATTGTCTTCTCTACATTACATAGCAGCTAATGATAAAAAGAATAGGTTTATTTGAAATAAAAATAAAAATTAGAGTTGGGTTTATTTAGAACAATCTTTCATTAATACAACACATATTCAACAGTCTACATTGTGCTAGGCCTAGAGAATACAGCAGAGATCAAAATAGACATATTTTCTGTCCTCAAAAGATTTATATTTGGGTACCAGGGATTTGCATTAAACAAATCATCACAGAAATAACTGTAGAAGTTCAAGTGTTAGCAGAGAAAAGTAGATGGTGTTGTAAGAAGGTGTAGGGTAGGAACTAATTTAAACTAAGTGATCAGAATGAGATAGATCAATATTTATAAGAAGTTGAAAAGGTGATTATTTCATAGTGTAAAAATCTGTGTAGGACACAGGAGACATTTAATGGAAATGTGACTCAGTAGAAAGTCCCAGATCCATGCAGTCACTCTACACTTGCTAAGGTGGCCTCCTGAACATACCTGAACAAAAAAGACATGTCTACCGTATATAATACTATTGCATGTTGGTCTGTAAAAAACATCCAACTAACTTCATGAAAGACTGTTAAAGGGCTGGGACTTTGTTCTTTAGAGCACCTTTAGGACCTGTAATAAATGAGCCAAATTAAAAACAAACAAATTAAACAAACAAAAACTCTTTTAAGTTTGAATTTAGCAAAGTTCCAAACTCCAATAGCTTCAGAATTAAGAAATTAATATTCATTTAAAACTCCTCAGTTTGTGTCTTCCAATTATCATAGGAAAAATGACAAAATGATTTGTGGCTGTTTAAAATATGCTTCATTAGAATGGCCAGGTGTGTTCACCTGCCCTGGGTCTTCTGCCTATCCTAGTAATTATTGCTATTAATATTGTGTATCCTTTCAGAGTTCCTGGGTATATACAAGCAAATATGAATATGTAGGGGTTTTTTGTTGTTGTTCTTTTGTGCAAAAAAGATAGCTTA
>NW_007729551.1:238293-250020 GCF_000696425.1 Galeopterus variegatus | reverse complement strand
TTTCTGTATCCCCACAGCTTTCCAAGTAAATGTACTATTAAGTTTTTGGATTTTTGTCATTCTGATATACAAAAAAATAATATTCAGTGCATTTTTACTTTAATTTTATCTTTATTGAATTTAGACATCTCTTAGTATGTCTAAATACCTTTTGTAATGGTCATATCCCATTCCATTTTAAATTAAATCTCTGATCTTTTTCCAGTTAATGTTTTGTTTTGTAATATTTGCAAAATTAAGAAGTCTATTTTTTAGCCTGCAATAGCTAAGCAACTCAGCTGTCTTGCCTAAGCAGACTTGTTTAAAATGACTCAAACTAGAAACAAGAGCATTATGGAAATTAAAATAAACAATTCTTCAATTTGACATAAAACTCTTTCCAAGTTTTTAAATCAATTTGAATCATGCTTCTTTTGTGGTCATGGATTTTTTTAAAGCATTCCTATGAAAGAGTTTACACCCTAAAGGAAGAGAAACATATTAAATGCATTTACATTTTTTTAAAAATAGGAAATCTAAAAAATAAAGGAGAAGCCCTTTTTTGCTCAATCTCTATCTTATGGCTTGGAATAAAAATTGACTTTCTAAGTTTAGTCAGCATATCATCTCCATCCCAGATCAACTCAAAGGATTTATAAAAAGCGCATTAAATAAAAATAGTATTAAGTGAGTGAATAATTTTTAAGTAGGTGATTAATTTATCTTCTTGAGTAATTATCTGAATGTCTGCTTATTTATTTTCCTGACCCTAATCTAGCTAGGATTATAGATTCTTAAAGTAAATGCACAATAAAAAACAATATTAGTACTCATTTAGCATGTAATGAAAGTAGAAATGAATCTGTTCTCATTGTCTGTGAAACCTAAGACTTTATTAGAGGTCAAGATTCCCCAGCTATTAGAGAGCTGGTCTCAGCACCCCAGGAAAACATTCTTATTATTTCATAGCAAATTCTGTGAGATAGCCACCTTGATTCTCCCAGGCATCCAATACAACTGCTTCCAGTCTAACTTGGAGCCTCAGTTAATGCACAGATGTGTCTGTGGGACATTTGGTTAATTCTAATTAATTGACATTGACATTGCATCCAGCACAGTCCCCTGAATACACGTTAAGTCACAATTACTTTGCTTATCAGATTTATCAGCAGATACTGTCATAAATCTTGATGCTTGTATCTTTGGGTTGTCTTTTTAAAAACAGGTCCTCAGGCTGTGGAGATTCTAGAGATAGTTATTTTAAAAATTGCTACCACATCTGCCCTTTTCCACTCTGTAGGCTTCTCACCAGCAGTCCATGAATTCTCAGAGATAACGAGCTGTGGTTCTGAGAGAACTGCATTCAATTCCTTAAGTGCCCCATGACATATCATCCAGGCTTGTGGGGATGAGGGCTACATGCAATTTATTCACATAATTTCCCTATTTTATGGTGGCGTTTGGTTCTCCAATCACAAATGCTTCTTATTTTAGATCATATGTGACCCTTTCTATTTAAAAAAAAAATGCCCACTTATAAAAGGACCCCTAAAATATTGAGAATATTCTGTCTTTTAAATGTCATTACTTTATGGACATTTAAAATGGATAAACCATGCAGTCATAAACATAGTCCTGATATGCTATACAAAGATAATAGAGGACATTAAAGAGCTCAGTTGAAATCAGGCAGCTCATTAGCATGTGTTAATGATAATATCTATTTTTATGAAGGGATCTGTGATATTAAAAGCCTAATGACCGCCGGGAACAAATATTCTGCCCTCTCCCCACCTCCTTGCATTTATCCATTTTCTTTTCTGTCTATTTTACACCCTTGCATAGAAAGCAAGCTCAGTCTTTTTTCGTTTTGCAGAGGTCACTATAATTTTTCTTGACATGGCAATGACTTTTTAATCTGGTTAGCATAGACTGTAATGGAACCAAGTTGTAAAACATCCTTTCTTGTTTACTCTTTAATTTGGTTTTAATTTATTGCCTTGATTTTAATCCCTTTTATAAACTCATTAAAGCTCGATTACTCACTTTGAAGTCAATCACTAATCAATGCCATTTATTTTTATATTATGGGGAGTAGGGAGGGTAGTTAAACAGTATGTCTGTATTTCAGTAAAGTTTGTGATAAAGATCAGATTGTTCTAGTGTTTACTATTTTAAGGAAATGGGAACTATGCAAATAAAGAAAAATCTCTGGGAGGACAGGTAAAATCCATAATCTGGCTGATGTTGCAGATTTGTCTTGTGAGGAAGGAAAGGGATGGTAAATGCAGTCCTTAAAATACACACTAACTGTTCAGGGATTTAGACTGATTAGGGATGATAAATGAAGAACTGCCACTCTCTTATTGACTGGGATCTTCCCTATAAACCTGGACCTAGGAGCTCAGAGGTAGAAAGAACACATTTTGATAGCAGTTTACAATTTTAAAAATGCATCTGCACACATGGCTTTGCTGGTTTATTCTTCAATGAGGTTTGTGAGATAGGTAAGGGAAGGCATTAATTTTTCCACTCTATAGGCAATGATGATACTAAGGCCACAGGAGATTCATGCATTTTTTAAATGTCTCATACTTTCCAGATGGAAGATCCAGGAAAATCCCAAATCTCAGTGCCTTGGTGTTTTCTACTCCATGTCACTCTGGGCAGCAAAGTTCCACAGCTTTAGTCTAACAAGTAGCTTTTTACTTCCAAATGGTGGCTGTCACGATTGCTAAGTAAGTGTGCCTTGGTGTTTTCTACTCCATGTCACTCTGGGCAGCAAAGTTCCACGGCTTTAGTCTAACAAGTAGCTTTTTACTTCCAAATGGTGGCTGTCACGATTGCTAAGTAAGTTTAGTGAGTTTTTTCCCATTAGATTGGATTCTATGAAGACACATGGGAATTACGTGACTATTTCAGTTATTGGCAGTGGTGTACTGGTAAATCATTCTCAAAAAAAGTCCACAAGAACCCTGATTTTAGCATTTCTTGTGACTGATATCAAGTTTACCAAAAAGACATCACTGAGCCCAGACTTGTGAAGAAATGTGAAAAGCAGTTCTCCCAAGCCAGTGCAAGCTGACTTGAGCACAGCAGCACAATGCAGCATCGTAAGGCATGAGGCTCTCTCTAGTGTGACCGTGACTTGTGCCGTTCTGCGAACACTGATGCAATATTTCAAGAAATGTGGCACATGTGTGAAAAAGAGTAAATCAGATTAATCAGCAAACATTTTAAGAATGTCTAGAACATATGAGGCTCTGTGTTGAGCACTTGGGCAGTGGAAGGAGTAAGCAGGATCTGGTCTGCCTTCAAGAAATACACGATCTAGTGAAAGTGAGTGACATGGACACAACCAGCAACAATTCAGGAGAAGTCTATGTGCTGGAATGGCAGTGCTTACCAAGGGCACTGGGGTGTTGGAAGAGGGTGGAATGCATTCTTATTTGTGGAACTGGTGAAGAAAGACCCACAGAAGAGTTAGTGGTTGTACCGAGCAACAAAAAATAAGTAGTTTTGCAACAAAGTTGAGAAAGTGAAGAAAGTTCCCTAAATTAGAAGCAAATAAAAGCAAAGGAACAGTTCCAAACATACCCAGTTTGTGAAAATACAGAGGCTAGGTTGAACCAAAGGATGAGCGAGGAAATTAACCAGAATAGGCCATCTCGGGATAATGTTTCTCAGTGTGTGATCTGGGCCTACTAGTGTCAGAATTACCTAGTGAGTTTTTAAAAGTATACAGCTCTCTAGAACCTACCCCAGGTCTACATTCAGAATACCTCAAGCTCACTGCGCAAGGTGACGTTTGAAGATGACTGTATCAGCAAAAATAATTCAAACGAATTTGAGGAAGAAAATGTCACTTTAGGGAAAAATGATTCTGGGAGCAGTGAAGTCTAGGTAGGAAGAAGAGTATGCTAGAATCTAGGAGGCAAAGTTGGACCCAGCCCAGAGATGAAGAAGGTTTGGAACTAGAGTAGAGGCCAGAGTAATGGAAAGGATTACCTAGTTTGCAGAAATGTTTTAGAGTTAGGGTTCTTAACCATGTCTCCCCGGACACCCAGGAGATGCTTATATGGGATTTGGATGGTCTTTTCATCCTGAAAGTGGCCTATAAAATTTTGTACACTTGAGTGCATTATCTATGGAGAATATTTCATGATTTCACAATATCCTCAAAGAGTCTATAAACCACAAAAAGTTGGAAAACCATTGTTTTCAAGGAAAAATGCACTGACAGTAAATAGATTAGCTAAGTTAGGGGATGAAGGGACTGAAAAGATTGGAAAAAAATAAAAATAAAAAAATCCAGTAGTTGCCAGCCTGAATTGTTGGGAAGATGATATTCTTAATCAAGTTAAGGAAAATGAGGAGAGCTTTGTTGGAAAATATACAAGTTCTCTTTTATACAGAACAAACTGAAGATAATTGCATTTCACCATTATAAAGATGTCCCTCAGGCTCACAGAGAGGTCATAGGACCCAATGGCAAATAATAATATTTTATTCAGTGCTAAATATTTATTGGATGCTAAATATTTTATCAGGTGCTTGCTAAACCCTTTCATTACACTCTTACTTATTTCTCACAACAGCCAATTAGTAATTATTATTCTAATTTTACAGAAGAATCAAGGTTCAGAATATTAAGTGACTTCATTAAGGTCATGAACCTGGTAAATGGCAGAGGTAGAATTCAAATCTTAGTGCTCTTACCAACTGGCCTCAAAGGCCATCATCTGAACTTCTCTGTTGTGGCTGCCACCTTGGCATTCAGCAGTTGAAACTCAGGTTTATTTGAGCAAAAGGATAATGATGTTTGCACAGAGAAGAAGCAAATAGTGTCTACAGGCTGGATTTTGTCCACACATTGAAGGACAGGTTTTTTCTTTGACTTAATCAGAAAATAGACAACTGCTAAGGCAAGAGAAGCCAGGGAGAGTGCCGTCAATGAGACTTAGAATTGGCTTAAGTATTCATTGCAACTGCTTTTAAGATGAATCCCTGCTCACACATTGAAGGACAGGTTTTTTCTTTGACTTAATCAGAAAATAGACAACTGCTAAGGCAAGAGAAGCCAGGGAGAGTGCTGTCAATGAGACTTAGAATTGGCTTAAGTATTCATTGCAACTGCTTTTAAGATGAATCCCTGCAAAAAACCTAATGTTCTTTCTGTATATTATTTCCTCCCGCTCATCTTCTTCTCCTATTCAGGAAAGTCATTAATTTGATTTGGAAAACAACAATTAAAACTCACTGTGGTCAAGAAATTCTTAAAAGGCCCTCTGTGATATTGTTTGAACAATGTGATACACATGCAATTTCAGCATCTCATTAAAAATAACTAAATAGTAGAAGCATGTAAGTGTCTAAATACATCCTGTGACATACATAAACCTATATTTATTTCCAGTGTTTTCCCCATAGCTTTATATTGCATGAGAGACCAGAGTAGCATGGATTCCAAGCATTCTGTTCTCACAACTTTAGATTGATGGCTTCTTTGGTTTAGAGTGAAAAGAACTGAGATAAAGAACAGCAAGGTTCTGATTGTATGTTAACTTACTTCCTAGTTAATGAGATAGTCCAGGAGGAATCGAGCATAGAGAGGAAGAGTTCTTGGTAGGGAAGTGGTAATTGTAAAGGAAGAAGACACTGTGACAAGTTTCTAATCAGTGGTCAGGAATGACAAGGGTGCAGGAGGTAGTAGAACTGGGTAGAAGAGGGCTGAATTAGCACAGACCAAGGTGGAGGGACAGGAGCCTGTATTAGGAGAACACAAAGCAACAGAGAAGAAGCTCTATGTTTTTCCTCTCTATTGATTTTATTTCTCAAAAATATATATACACTGACATTGCCCTAATAGAATAAAAATGAACTAAATCAAGCACTTCATCAAATCAATACCTTTTCATGTTTGAAAGGACTTATTCTCAGAAATACCATTTAATCTTCACCAGCTTTGAGAAAATGATAGCTGGTTTTTATTTACTTATTTATTTATTTTTTCATTCCAAATTCTCTTTAGAGAAAGTCTAAAGAAAATCTTTTCTCCGAGGGAAAACTACAGGTGCTCTTTCCTAAACCTTTGGAAGACTTTTCTGTGAGTTAGAACAGTCCCACCTCTGGTCTTGGAGTCACCGTCAATGACACCCTCTCTTTCACTCCTCAGTCAGTCATCAAGCCTCTGAAAGGGCTCTCAGATTTGTCCCCGCTTTCCTCCTTCCTCTTCAGCAAACATGAACACAAGTCCTGATTACTAGACACCCAGATGCTTCTAACTTATCCCCCAACCTATGCTCAGCTGAATCGATCTTGCATCCCAATGTTGCTTTCACCCCGAGGCTCCCTTCCAAGGGTCTACAATAACTCTATGGCATGTGGCATCAAGTCCAAATTCTTCTGTTCTTTTCAACGTCCCTCACTCTGCTCCCATATACTTTTTTCAGTCTTATTTTTCTACTCTCCCCCACCTTAGTTTTTGTCAGAAAGACCTCCTATCTACACCACTATTTTTTTTTGTCCTCCAGTCTTACTGGGTCATGCCGACATTTTTTTATGTTGCTTTATAGACTTGAAATTTTTTCTCCTTCATCTTGGTATATTTAAATACTAAGATTTAGAATCCAGTTCAGGTGCTCCCTCCCCGAGGAAGTATTCTATGAGCATGCCAACTACCATTTATCTCATTCCTCTATGAATTCTAAGAGCACTCTTATGTTCTATACAAAATGACCCCTGTCCCTTGATCAGAAACTATTGTTTCTCTCTCTGTTGTTTCTTTGGATAAATAAGGATTGCCTTTCAAGCAGACCTTAACCTCCTCAAGGCAATATAATGGCATATCACTCTTCAATTATAGCCACCCCAGGAAACAACATATAGTAGGAACTCAATAAATTCTTTTTGCTCGATATATAATCCACAGATCCATAATTTGGACTAATGCAATTGATTATTCTCGTCATTCCCAGTATATATCCTGAAGCCTTTTGAAGCTCTGAGTTGGAACAGAAAGAAAGCTCTTTTGGAAAGAAGTACTTATGGATAGAAATTCTGCTGTCCAGTGTTCTGGTGCATTCTTCTGACATGTCTAAAAAAGCATGTCTTGCTTAGGGAGATTTCCCCCCTCCAGACTAACATTAAAGGGCAGTGATAATAGGATGGAGATGTTCTGTAACTCAAAATGGTGACACATACTCATTGATGAAAATCATCTCTTTATGTCTAAAGTTGTCTCCAGTTCTATCCTAGATACCACTGAACCAAAGCAACAATGCATGGAGTAAACAACTGTTTGATTATTAAGAGGGTCGGGAAAAAATCTTCATAAAATTACTAAATCTGCTGTTGCATGAAGATGGCCAAAGAGCTGGAAGGTCAGAGTGACTGCAGCCTGAAGATGACTCTCTTGGCCATCTCAAAATAAAGCCTCCCTGTAATGAGGCTTTTACAGAATATTTGTTTCTTGATAGTTCTCAAAAGGATGATCCTAGAGGCAAAATTAGTATTTGGCAGCAAATGAGAAGCTAAACCTCTTCGTATATTTTCCACTTTCTTTTGGAAACTGTTTTTCATTTCAATAAACAAATTAGGCACTCTGAAATTCAAAGGCCTATACAATGAAAGCAGTCACTGCTCATGATGGATTAGTCTGATGTTTAAAAAGAAGGTAAAAAAGAAAGTGCAAAACAAGCTGTCACCACTAGTTACATGAGAAATAGATCACAGGTGATGCTGGATTCTGTTTCGTCTGTGGGAGGTTAAGAAGAAATACATTCACAGAAGAATGCGCTTGGCTCCAGGTATAGCAGGTGGGAGGCTTCTGGGCTGTCTTTATATATTACTCTTTTGAGAACATGTGTACACCTCTTAAAATTCTAGCTTCTTAGAATATTTTTCATCTCAAAACTCAAATCAGGCTCAGATTCTTGAGAAGAAACCTCACCACATCCTTCCTCTGTATGTTTTCTAAATCTTCATACCCTAAAAGATAGCAGTGGGTCACTTTGTTAATAAAGGCCATTAAGGCCCAAGCTGTTTCAATGGAAAGCAGTCTTGCAATGTTGCTTTTGAGTCCTGGAAATTAGCTAATTGTTTTCTTCCTCTGTATGTTTTCTAAATCTTCATACCCTAAAAGATAGCAGTGGGTCACTTTGTTAATAAAGGCCATTAAGGCCCAAGGTGTTTCAATGGAAAGCAGTCTTGCAATGTTGCTTTTGAGTCCTGGAAATTAGCTAATTGTTTATTTACCATGCATCACAAATATGTAGGTCTAATATACAGGTCTTTAGATTATATATGTCTAGGTGATTTGTCTGAAATGCAGGATTTGTGGCTTTAGTTCAGTGTGTGGTAGCACAGAACACAAAATGTACACAAGGACATCTGTAGAGTAGTTATTTACCCTCCCAAAGACTTTGACATTATCAGGAGCAGACTGTGGCAGCTTCTAGAAAGTTTGGCTGCTCTGCGAGTTGATGTATTCCCCTTGTCATCGTCCCCTATGGGTTAGAAGTGGGACCTGAAGAACGGCAGTCATCTCCTCAACAATCATCCCTTCTCCCAACTGCCCATCCACCACCAGGTCCATCCTTCTAAAGAAAAATGCTAATCATCTGCTCTGCTATCTAGCCCTAGCCCTCCACTTGTATTAAGTTCAAATTGCCTAAAGAGACATTCAGGGGCCCCAACCACCTGAACCCAAACCAAGTTAGCTGTACCTTTCACCTTACTGCACCCTGGGATTTGGCTGCACTGCACTACTGACTGGTTTCTCAACACACCCTAGATGTTTATGCCTTCATGCCTTTACTCTTTTTTTTCTTGACCATGGAGCCAGAAGCCCCAGATTCAAGTTCCTGCTGCTACCTTCACGGGTATAACATCTTCACAGATCACTTAATGTTACTGAGACCCCAAAGATCCATTTGCTCGCTGCTCAATAGCCAATCATTGAGAGACAATTGTTGGTGTAAGGAAAGGCTTTAATCAGGAAGCAGGCAGCCTGGGGAAACGTCTGGGACTTATGTTTCAATGACCATCTCCCCCTCTCCCAGTTTTGTACAGGTCTGTGGTGGAAAGTTGACTCACGGTGATCAAGTGGGGACATGTGGAACGCTTGAGCATTTCAGATAATCATCGAAGAACATCCCAGTGTGATTGCTACAGCATCATACTTTGTTCTCCATCGGTTCAGTTCCTGTTATTCTCAAATAAGATAGGTTAGTAAGCTAGTAAAGAATGGCCATCGGGGTTAATAATTTTTCTCTAATTATTTGTATTCAATGTGAGAGCAAGAGTCATTGTGTTCTGACTATTAGCTGCAGGCTACGTGGTTTGGGTTACAGGAGAGAACAAGTTTTTAATTCAAATACTTAACAAAATGGAGTCACTTCTGTTCAGGCTGTTACGCTGACTTTTATCAGTCTCAATTTGCTTAACCATAAAATGGGAGTGATAAAATCTACCTAATATGCTTCATAAAGGGTTATAAAGATTAAATGAGCTGATGTTGGGGAAAAAAGGCATTCTGTGCTGGAAACATTACTGTTTACATTAAGACACTGTTCCTGACAGAAATGTTGGTCAGGTCTATCTGAAAAGAAAAACAGCCCATATGGAGAGATACATATGGATTTATTTGGGGATGGTAGTTTGTTTTCTTAGCAAAGTTTTTCAATCTCTACATTATTAATATTTTGTGTTGGATACTTCTTCATAGTGGGATGCTATCCTCTACATTGTGGGAGGTTTAGCAGTATCCCTAGTCTCTGCCTAGTAGCACCCCCACCCCAACCCCAGATGTGACAACCAAAAATGTTTTCAGACATGGCCAAATGCCCGTTCCACTCGCCCCAGGGCAGGGGGCAAAATCATCCTGTTAAGAACCACCATTAATTGTTTCAGAAATGTATTATGTTCACACCACTGTCCTGATATACTGAATATAATTTTCTAAAAGAACTCAGTCCCCTGCCTAGGGGACGTTATAAACTGAGGGGACAGACAGATAAGTAAGCAAGTTCCAGTAAAACATGTCCGAAGCAAATAAATGCTCTAAGAAAAGCATAAACTCAAGGCTTTGGAGGCATGGAAGGAGCCATCAAGATTTGGAGAAGGTTGCATTCAACACAAAGCTAAAAGATAAATTTGTTCAGCATCAGACTGGAGATCAGAAAGGCAGCCTCTGGCTCACCATCAAAGATGAATTTTATTATAGTTGTTGCTGAGGAAAGGCTTTTGGGGGATTAAAGAGGTGAGTGTTTCTGCAGGGAAACTGAACAAAACAAGCACAGAGAAGAATGGAAAGAGAAGGGTCCGAGAGGAAATGTCAAACGTCATAGGACTTGCTTTCCTTTGATTTTCTAACCCTGTGCTAAACTAGTATCTCTGCCCATTCTGGTAGTCCTTTTTGCTTTCCTTTACTTTTTACTATTTCTCCTTTCTAAGAAATGCTTTCTATATGTTTGCAGTTCAGGTTCTTGGAAGTATGGAGACTCCACCCCACCTCCATACACCTAACTTGGTGGTGTCAGAATAAACCTAAGTTACTGCAGCATTCAGGTGAGCCGCACTCAACTGTTCTCCTCCAGGCAAGCAGATGACACCAAGTGTGCACACAGTGAGGACAATGGGAAACTCAGTTTTAATGTTAGTTCCACACCCTTCTCTATAAGCAATGAGTTAGTTTAGTGTTGGGAGCCACCACTTCACACAATCAAATGCATAACAATCCACTTGGTTATTGGAGCAGGGATTCAAAGAACTGGAAGGTGGGGAGGACATGCCATATCGACAGTGCTAAGTCTGGGGCTTTTGAGGTCATTGCTACATGACACTAGCCTTTTATCATACCCTGCTCAGAGAATGCTGAGAAAGCCAGGGAGGATAAAGATGGTGTGATGTAAAACATCATCACTGTAAATATCTCAGCATGCATCTTGCTGACAGTGGGAAGTCCAGCTCTGGAAGAAACACTGTCAGCAGTAGCATCTATTTATGTGAAGGATTAAGCTAGAAAATGCTTATTCTTATTGATATTTTTGGTAGTTCTCTCAGAATTTTGAAAAGTTTTTAAAACGCTTTTTGGCTTGCTTAAACTTTAATTCTTATAACTGATTTTAGTGAATGTGTCCATCGGGTTGGGATTGACTACCAGACATTTAAAACTTAAATAGGAATTGAGTGGCTAGAAATATTGAAAAAGCCCTGTATCAGGTGTTAAGAAACTTGGATTTGAATCTCAGATGTATTATCTCTTTGTTGGTTGACCTTGAAAACGTCATTAATCTTATTTGTAATACCCAGATATCATTGTAGTGATCTTGTCTATTTCTCAAGATTTCTTTGAAGATAAGGTAAACTGATATTTGTGAAAGCATTTGAAGGCCCTACAGCTCAAAAGAAGGAAAGAAGGAAGGAAGGAGGCAGAGAGGCCCATGGCATTCAATATTCTATTGTAAAGGCTTGAGTAATTCACAATACTCTTTTCAGAGAGATGAGAGATATTTCTGATAGAGCTACTATATTCTGGCTAATGGCCATCCCAAATTATATATTATGCTCATGTTTTTGGTGTTTATTTTCCCACTCATTCTATTGTCTTCACAATATTTGGTAAAGAGAAGAGAGAGTGAGCAGCTTCCTTTCGATGTGCTAAGAGCTTGGTTAATAAATAAGCTTAGCTGATGGACATTCACTGATGGATGAGGGGGTTTTACCTAAGTAAGACCACCTGTGGGG
>NW_007729551.1:233193-233986 GCF_000696425.1 Galeopterus variegatus | reverse complement strand
AACTGAGGTGAGATGATATCTAAATGTGGTTTTGATTTTGATGTTGAGCATTTTTTCATGTCTCTGTTGGTCATTCATATATCTTCCTTTGAAAAATGTCTATTCAACTCCTTTGCCATTTTTTAATCAGGTTATTTGGGGTTTTTTTTACTGTTAAGTTGTTTGAGTTCCTTGTATATTCTGGACATTCATCCTTTGTTGGATGCATAGTTTGCAAATATTTTCTCCCACTCTTTAGGTTGTCTTTCACTCGGTTGATTTTCTTTTGCTGTGCAGAAGCCTTTTTAATATTTCTATTTTAAAACTGGTGAAATCAAGGCCCAAAGATATTCAATGATTTATACAATATTATATAACTTGTAAGGTACAGACCTAAGGGTTGAGCCTATGTCTATGGCTCCAAGTCCAGTGTTCTTCCCAGTGTACTAAGCTTTCTATCTTGCTTTACTAAGANGTTGGTTCCACCTCTTGGCTATTGGAAATGGAACTGCGATAAACATGGGGACACACATATTCCTTTGACATGATGACTTCCATTCCTTTGGGTATATACTGAGTGGGGGGATTGGTGGATCATATGTCATTTCTATCTGTAGTTGTTTGAGGAAACTACATACTATTTTCCATAATGGCTGCAATAATTCAGAGTCCCACCAACAGTATTGGAGGGCTCCCCTTTTTCCGTATCCTCACTAGCATTTGTTATTCTGTCTTTTTTATAATAGCCTGTCTAACTGAGGTGAGATGATATCTAAATGTGGTTTTGATTTTGATGTTGAGCATTTTTTCATGT
>NW_007729551.1:231060-232248 GCF_000696425.1 Galeopterus variegatus | reverse complement strand
CCACATGGGATCCGAACCCTTGGCGGGAGCACCGCCACGCTCCCAAGCGGCGCACTCTCCACGCCACCGGGCCGGCCCAACCTGTGTGTTCTTACATCATGAAAAGCAAAAGGGTACACATGTGATTAAGTAATAGAAAAAATTTCCAGGAATGACTTAAATGAAATGGATTTTCTTAAGTGATTGACCAAAGACCTATCAAGAGCTCCTACTCAATTCCCTAAGTATTTAAGAGTGTTTCTGGTCAGTTGTGGCCCTCAAGGAATTAAGAGGTCAGAATGTCCTCAGAGTCCTAAGATAAAATAAAGAGTAACAAGAGGTAAGTAGGGAAATTGGTACCAAAAAATATGGGACCATCTTGTCTGTGTAAGCCCAACATTTTCTGAGAGCCACCAGCTCTCAAGTGGTAATAAGAATCCACTTAGCTGAAAATGGGCAAGTTATCACCTTCAAGCAAATGAAATGCATTTCATTAAATAAGGTCATGAAGTATGGTTCAATATGGACAATATTTGGATAATAGAACTTTTATAAAATGGAATTTTAACTCCGTGGAAGAATGCAGAAAACTTCAATCTTTGATCTACCTGTATCCTATTCCTATTCAGATTACCCTTCCCAGTAATATACATTTTTACTATCTTTTAAGCCATCCTCCTCTTAACAAACTCAGACTTCTGCAAGAGACACTCATTCCCTTTAGATCTTGCTGGACTTTTACAATGAGCCGGCAATGGTACAATGGTCTTTCTTTCCTCATCCACTCTCTCAGAGTCATTTATACTCTTCACCACCTGTCCATCCCACTAGTCACAGGTCCAGTTTAGACTTTCTCCATTCTTTGACTCTTTATTCCCACGTGATTATATCTGCAACTAATGTCTTTTTCCTCCACCTTGCCCCTGACGTTGATGCCAAGTTTGCTTTAACATAGCATAAATATGGTGGCAGAGCACTTTCGGCAGTTTCTTAGGTCTGGCTAATTATAATTTCTAAGTGTCATTTTTTGGCTTAGTTTCTGGATTATTAAGTTGATAGCAGGCAAATTTTTTCTAATTAGAAAAGAAAAATATTATATATATATAGAAAAGCATTATATATGTAATATATTTATAAATATACTTACATATAAATGTTAAAAATAAAAATATATAAATTATAATATAATATAATAAAATATAATTAGAG
>NW_007729551.1:216195-230623 GCF_000696425.1 Galeopterus variegatus | reverse complement strand
TATTAAGTTGATAGCAGGCAAATTTTTTCTAATTAGAAAAGAAAAATATTATATATATATATAGAAAAGCATTATATATGTAATATATTTATAAATATACTTAAATATAAATGTTAAAAATAAAAATATATAAATTATAATATAATATAATAAAATATAATTAGAGAGAGAGAAACAGCTTCATTATATACCTAGCAAGGTTTTTAAGAGAGTGTAAGTCAAGATCCTGCCCTAAAAGATCTCTCAGTTTCACTGATTTGTGCTTTCATACTAAGAATTGAACTTTTTTTCTGTATGAATTTCACTTTCCATTTCTGTGAAACCCTTGTTAAGAATGTTATTATACATCTCAATTTTTTTCTCTAATTAATGCAACATGAAAAAAATGTTTTCTGCATTTAGTTTTTTTTTTTAAGTAAAAATTTTCTTTAAAAAACAATATATAACCTGTCACATTTCTGTCTTCAACTTTGCTGTTAGGATTCATAGAGCCAAATAATGTGCTTAAACACAACACCTAGTTAAACTGTGGCTAGTGTGTTTACCTCTTCCTTTTTTCTCAACTGTATTTTCCTCTTTTTAAAGCAGCTTAAAGTCATTTTTGAATGAGACAGAGTAAAACTAAGTTAAATAAATGGATTTAAAGTGTGCCTTTCAGGAAATAAATCTTAAATAAAAAAGAGTATTTATTATGGAATGGCTATATACTCAGAAAATGTAGATATAATACAATTTTTAAAATGGGAGGTGAAGAAAAAGGCACCTGAAAAAAAAATAATTGTTAACAGTAATTATATTATTGGTGACAGTATGAGTATTATTATTCAGAGACTATGTGAGTAATATGAGATAAAGTAGATGAGTAATTATGGAATATTCTAATTCTATCATCTTCAGTGTCCTAGAGAGCCAGAGCTATTGGGTTGGAAGATATGACACAGATATAACAGAGAAGAGGTTAAGTAAAAAACCCCATAGTCCCGAATTAGAACCAGAAGCATCAGTATGAATTCATGAGGCAATTTACCTTAAATGATATTAATATAGATGTATGAATTCAATATAAGTACAATAAAAAATCCAGTGGGCTTGTTTTCTTATGGAAATTGACAAGCTGATTTTAAAATGTATATGGTAAGGCAGAGGAACTGAAATAGCCAAAATAATTTTGAAAAAGCATAAAGTTGGAAGATTCACACTACCTGATTTCAAGACTTCCTATTAAAATACCTTAGTCAAGCCAGTGTGGTAATACGAAAAAAAAAAAAAAAAAAAAAAAAAAAAAATAGGCATATCAATAGAACAGAATGGAAAGTCCAGAAATAGACTCAAATACACATATGAGTTAACTGATTCTTTTCAAATTTGCAAAAGCAATTTAGTGGAGAAAGGATAGTTTTTTCAGCAAATGGTGCTGGAACAATTGGATATCATATGCAAATTTAAACCTTAATTCATATCTTGCACCATAGACAAATAATTAACTCAAAAAGGATCAGAAACAACGTGAAATCTAAAACTGTAAAAGTTCTAGAAGAAAGCATAGGACAAAATCTTTGCTCTGCAATATTTCCACATCCCCTCCAGAAACAAGGGAGATTTTTGTCTATTAACATTGTCTCCTAGAATCTGCTGGATGTCTGATCTATAGGCAGTAGAAGATGGTGTTTCTGGGGGTACCCTTTGACTGTGGGAACCCTAATGGTTCCAAACAGGCTTCCACCTTTATGATCCAGCTGCAGTAAATGTAATGTAGCCATTGATCTTAGCACAGTGGAAGAAATCATGTTAGTGCTCGCTTTTCCCATTCTTTCAAATGGCCCTACTGTGCCTAAATGGGCATTTGGAGCCAGCCTGCTTTTTATCCTGTGAATTAGAGGAGAGAGCTCTTCTTGTCAAATGATGGAAGAAATTCTTGCTTTTCCTAATTCCCTTTCCCACTGATGATTTGTTTTGCAGCCTCTCCCTTGGTGGTGCTCTGCTGCAGCTGCTCTTTCTCTTTGCTGGGTGTATGTCTCCTTTTTATCTTGGCAGACAGGGCAATTTCTTTGAAATAAGGCCCCCTTCTCTGTTGCAAGTGACCTTGAGACATTCAGTGCTATCATTTCCCAGCTGTATTAGTGACTCCAAATTCAATTCCAAGGTTCTTGAAAGCTTTCCCTTGTCCACCTTGTATTCAGTTGCTTTTGTTTAAATGTCCTACAAGGCAATTGCTTTGGGATCCTTGTGATCCTTGTATCCATTTTAGCATGTGTCTAACTTAGCCAAAGAGAATTGCAGCAAGTATGGCTTCAATGCCTGGGGTCTGGCAGTGATCCAGGGCATCACAGTTGGGGCCTCTGTCATGTCTTTGGATTCTGTGAATAGCCAGTAATGGGAAAAGAGGGAAATGTCATGCTAGGACCTTGGGGTCCAGATCATGCAAATCATTTAACAATATATAGTAGAGAATCATTACTCACAGTATATAGAACCAAGAGTGCTTTCCTAACAGTAAACTTGAATAATAAGCAATTATAGGCATGTTTTAAAATGCAGATGCATGCCTCTGATTGATGGGTGGGACGGTGTACGTGGTGATGCCATTGAAACATACTATTTATGGTTGTCATCAATTATATTGGCGTTTGACAAGAAACAGCCTTCTGAAACTTAGCTTCCTCATTTGTAAAATTTATGTCTAAGGCATCTTTCAGATCAGGCCCTCTATGCTGCCTGCCTGGTGAATATTCAGAAATATTTTTGATTCAGCTGCCTGTGATTTCTTGTTTTTTTTAAATCTTACACATCTTATCCAAAAAATTGGGAAATAGGTTTCATCTCTAGTGTCCAAAATAATTGAGTGGTCATGGCTTCCGGGGTTTTAAAAGATTCTGAAACTGTGCCTGAGATAACATGGGCACAGGATGGGGAAACAGCAGCAAGTGTGCTCCAGGAGTGTCACCCTGGCCTACAGCTCTGTCCCCATTACTTTTTCATTCCCAGTGACTTGTCTGTTTTCTCTCCTCCACATTTTTCCCTCTTAGTGGAATTTATACTACCTGAATAACATCTACACTACTGACAAAATCTAAAACAAGTTTACAACCTCCTATCTGTTTGAATTTCAATAGATTATAATTATAGGGGAAACTGACTCAACAATAAAATTAGGGGTTCAAAATTAAACAAAACCTTTAGTCTTTGCAGAGTAAATGGGTTAGTCCCTTATTGTGGTATCTCTCAGAATCCCTTCCTAAACATTAATGGAAAGGCAATAAACTCTTTTTTTGCCCCTCTTGTGCTCCCTAATTCCACTGAAAAGAAGCACCCACACTGAGTACTACTATTTCCTGGACATGTTAAAAAATAGTAATAAATGCAAGTTGGGACCTCAACATTCAAAGGAGATTCATTTCTATTGTAAGTGAAACAATAGCAGTAATAACTTTTTCCTCCAATATCAGCCACCAATCTCCTGTCTTTAAAGAGGAAATATCAACTTCATTCATTACTTGCAAATGTTATACTCAATACTGAATAATATTTTATATTCCAGGATTATCCAATCAGCCAAAATATTAAGCAAGATTTCTAACAAAGATTTACTATCATTTACTGTCATTGACTAGGAATAATTTTTACTCTTCTTTCCTACTAAGTGCACCATGCTTTCTCTGTCTGTTATGCTTTCTCTATCTCTGGCTATTAGAGTTTGGTAATTCAAAGGTTTACCCTGTTATATTCGGTGTAATTTAGTCTTTTGAATTCAGAAAAGTGATGCCCTCTCTTTAGTGTTTCTCCATGGATTTACCTAGCTGTCTGGGGGAGCCCAGGCCCATGGCTATACATGTATGTTGAGCATGTGTGTGTGTGTGTGTGTGTGTTTCTAGATGTTTGGTGGAGTGATTGTCAGTATTCCCTAGACCCAGAAAGTGATTGTTGGTAGGAGAAAAGTGAAGATGTGCGAAGGTCTCAGGAGGAGACCTATTTCCAGTTTTCAAGTTGCCTAAGGGTTATGGATAAGTTTCTAAACATTCCTTTAAATATGGAGATTAATAAAAAATAATATGGACAACATGAGGTTCTTCAAAATAGTCTTTTAAGCCTATTTGTCACAAGAAAGTATCTACACTTGTTTTTTTGCCTGAATTAGCAATCACCTTGTATCAGTTCATTTCTGTTGCTTACAACAAAAATACCTGGAACTGGGTAATTTATAAAAAAATGAAATTTATTGCTTACAGTTTCAGGGGCTGGGAAGTCCAAAGTCTGGGGAACACATCTGATGAAGGCCTTATTGGTGATGACAGTGGTGCAAGGGTCTCACATGGCAGAATAGCAGAGCAGAGAGAGAGCTAACCCTCTCAGTTGGTTCCTTTTAAAGCCATCAGAACCACACCTATGACCGCCATTCACTGGGATCAACCCATTCACCAGGCACAGTCCTCATGACCCAATCACGTCTGCAAGGCCCCACTTTTCAATTACTTTAATGGGATTGCCCACCCTCCCAATAGTCACAGTGGGGATCAAGCTTCTAATACATAAAATCTGGGAGACAGAATTCAATTCTTATCACCTCTTTAGTTGTAGCCCCAGTGCTGGGAATTGAGCATAGTAGGCCACTAATAAATGGTGTTGAATGAATAAAGTTGTTCAACATTAGTAATAATATTTGTAACTTATCTCCTTAGACTCATACATAGCATTTGAGAACTCCAAGAGAGCTTAGAGTTTGTATTGCCCAAATTCTATATTTTAAAATGAAGGAACTCATATATTATGGATATTAATCCCTTATCAGATGCATAGTTAGCAAAAATTTTCTCCCACTCTGTAGGCTGTCATTTCATTCTGTTGATTGTTTCCTTTGCTGTGCAGAAGCTTTTCAGTTTGATATAGTCCCATTGTTTATTTTTTCTTTTGTTGCCTGTGCTTTCAGGCTCATGTTCAAGAACTCAAGCAATTACACAGTAAAAAAACAAAATAACCCGAACTCAAGCAATTACACAGTCAGAAGCTTTTCAGTTTGATATAGTCCCATTGTTTATTTTTTCTTTTGTTGCCTGTGCTTTCAGGCTCATGTTCAAGAACTCAAGCAATTACACAGTAAAAAAACAAAATAACCCAATTAAAAAATGGGCAAAGGAGCTGAATAGACATTTTTCAAAGGAAAACATACAAATGGCCAAAAAGTACATGAAAAAATGCTCAACATCACTAGTCATAAGGGAAATGCACATTAAAACCACATTGCGATATCACCTCACTACAGCTAGACTGGCTATAATCAAAGAGAAAGAGAATAACAAATGCTGGTGAGGGTGTGGAGAGAAGGGAACACTCCTACACTGTTGGTGGGACTGTAAATTAGTACAACCGCTATGGAAAATAGTATGGAGGTTTCTCAAGCAACTACAGATAGATCATCCATATGACCCAGCAATCCCACTTCTGGGTATATACCCAGAGGAATGGACATCATCATGTCCAAGGGATACCTGCACTCCCATGTTCACTGCAGCTCTGTTTACGATAGCCAAGACATGGAACCAACCTAAATTTCCATCGATGGATGACTGGATAAGGAAAATGTAGTATATATACACCATGGAATACTACTGTACAATAAAAAAGAATGAAATTCTCCCATTTGCAACAACATGGATAAGCTTGGAGAAACTTATGTTGAGTGAAATAAACAAAGCACAGAGGGATAAATACCACATGTACTCACTTGTAAGTGGGAGCTAAGAGAGAAAGCAGGAAAGAAAGAACGACCACAGTGGAGTGTTGGACTTGCAGAGGGAGAGAGCATACCTAGGGATACAAAGTGGAGTGAGGGAAAGGGGGGATGGAGAGAGAGGTTGGGGATAATTGGGTGGGGGACATGGGGTATAGCTGCAATTTGTGGTAATGGGCATGCTGCCAGTATAGATCTGGCCATCACATCTTGGGCATAAGTGGTGACAATCAGCTTTGTATCTATGAATATTCAAAACCAATAAAAAAAAGTACTGTGCCAAAAAAAAAAAAAAAAGAAAGAAGTTAACCACTCTTGCAACTTGCACTTTTCAGTTTATTCCACTTGGTATCAATGTACTATGTTTTTACATGTGACTTAATTCGTATAATATTTTTCTTAGAATTTTGTATCTCTGTTTATGAAAGAGAAGGTTTATATATATACATATGTATATTATCTAATTTCCTAGTCAGATTCTGGTACCAATGTAATGTCGGCCTCAAAAAAGAAATAGAAAAACGTTCCCTGTTTTTCTCCTCTTTTAACAGTCTAGAAATTTTGGTGTTTTTCTTCCTTAAAAGTTTGAACTATTTTGTAAGTCTGAATGTGGAGATCTTAGTGTGGAATATGATTTTTTTAATGAATTGTTTGACTTTTTAAATAGGTAATTAAGTTGTTTAGCAAATATAGGAGTTTATTTTTTCTATATCGTTTAGAAATAGGAAATTGCTTTTCAACATGGTAAAAAAAATAATTAATTAAATTAAAAATGGGCAAAGGAGCTGAATAGACATATTTGAAAGGAAGACATACAAATGACAGAAACAGAATTTGAAGAAATCCAGCACACATTCATGTTAAAGACCTGTTACCAACTAGAAAAACAGTGGATTTTCTTTTTCTGATGGAGGATATCTGCATAAAATTCTACAGAATACATCAGAGTCAATGATTAAATTTGAAAATGTTTCCTTTGAAAATGATTTCTGTTGTCACCACTTCTGTTCAACATTGTACTGGAGATACTGGCCTATGTAATAAAGAAAACACTTATTACAGAAATCTAAAATTAAAAAATAAATAAATAAATAAAATAAGGAAACTGAGACTCACAGAGAGAATTGTGTTTCTAAGCCTTAATATAATAAAAGGGAAATGATGTAAAAGTTCATCTCACGGACAAATTAGATCTGGGTCAAGAACTCAGGAATTCTGAATCCTGCTGAGTTTCTAATCCTCTCCCTCCCTAATTCAGCATTCTGTTGAAAATGAGCCATATTCCCATTTTTCTTGGTGATGTTTCTATGTATTGAAAAGTAGTAAGGCTCAAGGGGAATCTTTCATGAAAATGGCCTATGCCCTGGAAAATGTGAGAGCTACTATTATAAAAAGACATTATTTTTCTTCCCACTGTGCTAAAATCATTTTTTTTTAAGTCAGCTCCCGATTCACCATCATTTGTGCCCCAGATACATGACATCTTTGTGGAAAAGTTTCCATAGAAAACGTTTCCCTGGGAGTTTGTTACATGTAGGCCACCACCATTTGCCGTGAAATTTAAATACTGGAAATGGAACATTATTTCTTTTAAAATAATTACTTGACATAATATCTTCAGTACAAAAATCATATAAGTGAATGGGTCAATATATTTGGGGTACAAAATCCACAGGCACTGGGTAAAAGCATTAGTGAGCTATTTTTGTTTAAAGTCTACACTTTCCCCAGAGATTCTGCCTTCTGTCAAGATTAAGCTGTTCAGGCCTTAATATTTGTTGTGAAATAAATGGCTTTGATCTCACAGATGCCATGGAGACACAGGGTGGAAGAGCCCTATTACTCAGAGAGAAAACAAATTTCATGGGTTGCAAGCATACATTCTGAATGTCAAGCCTGGGTACAGTAGTCTTTCTCAAAACAGAAATTGAAGGACCTGTAGAGAAATGTCTATTTCCCTAAGAGGCAGTTTGTCATGGAAGGAACTACAGATTATGTCCACGTGGTCAAACAGGGTTTTCTTGATTCAAGGCCATTGCTGGGAAACAATTAGGCATTCATGTGCATCACCAAATGTCTCCTTAGACACATCTCTGAGTCTACTGACATAAGCTATTGAAGGCCAAAACTAGATCTTCCTGACCTTTCTCCCAGCCTGGCACATAGTAAGTGCTCAACAGAAACATTCACAATGAACTAATTTACAGCAAATAGAACCGGGGTCTAGGCTAGTGGTTCTCAATCTAGGGCAATTTTACCCTTACCCACAATGGGTCATTTGGCAATGTCTGGAGACATTTTGGGCTGTCACAACTTGGGGACATGTGCTATTCATGTCTAGTGGGTAGAGGCCAGGGCTGCTACTAAATGTTCTACAATGCACAGGACAGCCCCAACAACAGAGAACTATCTAGTTCAAATTGCCAATAGTGCTGAGGCAGAGAAACCCTTCCGTAAGCTGTTAAAGGGAAAAACAAGGTGTCCCTCACTCCTTGGGCTTTCTTTCCACTGGAGGCAGCTCCCCCTACTAAACAGCCATGTCCTCTTTCTGCAGCCCCATGCAGGGGAGCAGGTGATTCCTCAGAATGGTGAGACCTGGATAAGAACCTGGGAGTACAAAGACAAGCCCTTTCCCCATCCCTTTCTTTTTGGGCTTGATCAATCCACAGGCTTCTGCTCTGTGCATACCACAAGCTTTACAGTTCAGGATTCAGAGAGCCCGAGGAGCCTGAGCCTGAGCAGGGGAGTCTGCGAGACTGGGTGATACAGTATTACAGAGCCCATTGTTTCTCCACACCTAAGGCATGTAATAAACCTCTTCCTGATTCAGAATCCAGGTGGGGAAAATAAGTAGTGTTTTCCAATACTAGTAGTATTTCCTCCAAATAGGCCATGTTAGACTTTCATGAAGACCCATGAATTTGTTTCATTAGAAACATTCTGTGCTCTCTCACCCTAGGGAGTTGTGGATTTCTTCTCAGGGAACAGTCGCCTCCAGGAGCAGACCCTGCCTAGACAGATAGGCAATCGTATAGTCTTGCTATTAGCAAAATGGCTCTAAATTATTAGGAATTATGGGGTGTGAAGATAAGTTTGAAGTCATCATCCAGCTAGCACTGATGAGGCAGTGGATTCATAGACATGAGCCACTTTGGAAATGAAGGTTTCTGCTGAAAGCTTAAACCGGGATTGGTACCATGGAGAGCAGGGCACTCCCTGACCAGCTGCAGAGGATGTGACTTTATCAGGCTGAACAGGTGCAGAGGGTGGCAAAGACCTATCCCTTTCTGGGATGTGGCATACAGACCTCTTTGCTGAACTGAAAACAGAAGACTATATATTTTCGCTAGCTGCTCTAGGTCTGAGGGAAGAATTTTTCATATTATTACTCTTTCATAATGATAAGACTTGGAAAAAAGCATCTCCTGAAAATGTTTTCACATTTTCACAAATGGGCAGAGAAAAATGACTCTAAAGGTTTCCATTTCTCACGGCTCTGTCTAAAGCCTAGATACATTTGTTTTATCTCTTAGTGTTTTCTATATAACATCATTGATTGTATCTGATTCCTAATTAACTTATAAAATATGAGTAAGACTTGGGATTTCTATGTAGTACTTCGATTTAGGAAAGAGAATGTTGATTTTGTTTGCCTATGTTATGATCGCTTAGTAGACTTACAACAGACAGTTTGACCATCTTTACTAGATGGAGTGAAATTGATATTTGATGTCGAGCAAAAAATATTTGTTTTTGAAAATATTTTCCCCCATTCATCATGTTAATTTGTTTTACAGCTCTTTCATGATTTCTTCCAGTTGTTCAGGTTAATCTAACATCGTAAATGTCCCAGTATCATCATCGCTATGGTAACAAATCTCATTTCTTGAGTACCTACTTTGTATCACAAATTGTTCTGGGTACTTTACACAGTATCTCCTTTAAATCTTACAATAACCCCACGAAATAGGTATTATATCCTTGATATTACAGAAAAGGGAACTGATCTCAGAGAAGGTAAGTAGTTTGGTCAAGGTCACAGAACTATGAGGGACAAAGTCTAGATTCAATTGAAGTTTGTCGGACTCTTTTATCAGGGATACAGGTAGAAGATTATACCTGCAAGGCACAAAGCCATTCAACCGACATCACCTGAATGCATCTCCTGTGCTGTGCCTTGTGCTGACTACTGCTGGGAATAATAAAATGACAACTGCCGAGTTCTTGGCCTCCCAAAATACTCTGAACAAGGAGGTAGAAAACAGCAGGTATGGAGGTAACTAGCAGTGTTTCTCAAAGTTTTTACCAAAGTACCTCTTAGAGAAGTAAAGTTTATTCTGTAATTCAAAGGATCTGCATGTGGTCCCAAATGACTGCAATGGGTCAGGCATATCTTTGTTTTTTTTTGTTTTTTTTTGTTTTTTTTTCCGTGTCCGGCAACGGATCGCAACCCTCAGTGTTGCCCCCGTACCGGACCGGGGACCAGCAACGGGATTGCAACCCTCGGTGTTGCTCCCGCGCCTCGCTCAGCCAGTGAGCAGGAACCGGTCTGTATGTGGGATCCGAACCCTCGGGCGGGAGCGCCGCCATGCTTCCCAAGCAGCGCACTATCCAGTGCGCCACCAGGCCGGCCCAGGCATATCTTTGAAGTCTTGTTTTGGGTTTTAAAAAAAATGCATTCTATTCTAGAATATATCCATGCTGTTTTAATGTAGGGCGCCAAATTTTAAAAAGTCTGACTCTCGGGATCTTAGGAGGGCACTTCAATATGATCGTGGCTAAATAAAATGAAAAGATAATACAAATCTTTCCATGAACTTTTGCAGTCCCCTTGTATAAGCATCCCTGAGGGTGAGCACCCCCTTAAAATCTGTTCCCCAGCCACCTCACCTGCCTCACTCTGCTCTCCACCCTGCACCTCTTGCCGTTGTGTATCTTCCACTCGTTTGCTTGGCCTGTTGCCTTTGCGGGGGCACCATTTCCACCACCCCCCCTTTCCTGCTAATTCTAATTTACAAATTACAGATTCAACTTAACTCTGAGTTTCCCAGGAAGCAGTCTCTGGCCCCCAGGTTTGTGTAAGTCTGCTCACATCTTCTATGTTCCCATTGGAGCTCTGGGCTTACTTCTGTTTTAGCACTTTCCACGTTATGTCGAAACTGCTCATGTCCTCACTGTTACTTTAAACTCTCTCAGAATGAGATCTTTTGTTATTCATTTTTGTAGCATAGAAGGCTAGGCCAGTTATTCTCAAAACTCCCTCTCCCTAGTCCCTCATCTATAACTCATCACTAAGTCATGTGGCTGTTACACTCTAAATGTCCTTCAAAGCCGTCCACCTCTCTCTATCTCCACTCAAACCACAAGGCCATCATCATCTCCTACCTGCAGTATTACAGTAGCCTCTTACCAGGCCTTCCTGTGCCCACTTGCCCACCCCCCCAACCCACCCCCCCATTGCAACCATGGTAACCAGAACAAAATGTAAATGTGATCATGTCACCAAATTTTAATGGATTCTTATTGTCTTAGGAAAAGTAATCCTATCCTTAGGATAACCGAAAGTCTCCTTGCATGGTGTGGCCCTGTCCTACCTCTACAGCTCGTTTCACTCACAAGTTTCAGTCATTTTGAGCCATTGTTCATGTTCAAGCCATTCTTCAGTTCTAGAACATTCCATGCACTTCTCCACCTAAGGGTCTAGGGCAGGTCCCAGTGCTCACAATGCTTTACCCCTTCCTTGTTTCACTGGATTAACACTTCCTCCTTCTCATGTTAGTGTGGGAACCACTAGTTCAAACCTCCTCGGTGCCTTGATCTAGGTCATTTCCCACTATCCACTTTCTTAATTCTGTGTTCCTATGTGTGCACTCCTTCTAAACACTCATCTCAGTTCATAACGTTTCATGTTTCTGGGCAATTATTTTTATTTAACAGCATCTGGTTTTCTTTGTGTTTATAAAAGAAACCATTTTATTACAGAAATTTTCATAAATTCACAAAGTAGAGAGAATATGTTGAACCTCCATTTGCTTCTTCCTGCTTTAACAATTAATGACATATGCATCTCTCTCATCTTTTGTGTCTTTACACCATTCCATTCCTCCCCTCCCAAAATCATATTTTATCCTAAAATACTCTGGTCTGTATCCCTAAAAGATGAGGGAGGGCTATTTCACAAAAATATAAATCCACAAAACATTTTCACACTTTCACACTCTTAAAAATTAATGTGTGTCTTAAAATTATCAAAGATCCTGTCATTGTTCAAATATTGTGTAAAATTTGGATTTAAGTCTGACTTTCCATCATGCTGAGAAGAGGGACAATCAGCCCAGAACAATGCATGCAACATAGTAGATACTCAATAAATATTGCTGAATAAGTGACTGAATGAATCAGTGCTTAATAAATATTTATGAATCAGCTGGATATGGGAGTTCAAGGATATCTGCGAAACACATACCAGAGAAAACTCGTTGTGTTAGCTGCCACTCCTTTCTTCACCTCATATGGGCCAAACCTCCTCTTTTGTGGCATTCGTGAGCCTCAGAGCAAGATGATGCACAGGACAGGCTCAAGGCAAGGCAGGTTCCAGAGCTTTGCCCTCCACCACTTCCCTGGCCCAGGCTTGTTACACCCTGCTCTCTCTCACCCCTGGGCAAAACAAAGGGGTGGCAGTGTGCTACCTGTCACTAGGGGGTTTTACTTTCTTTCCATCCTTCCCTCTTTTCCATTCCCAGGGAGCACTGGGCATCTACAACTATAGCAGGCACCAGTCAAAAGTGGCTGGACCGGGCATCGTGGGAGTTGGCGTTTTGTCAGGAGGCTCTATGTCTGTGTAGAGACACTTGGGCTGGGTGTGTTATTCCGTAATTCAAGGTTTATGTGATCTCACCAGCAGGGAAGAGAACATTGATAGTTAAATCTCATTGAGTGGGAAAAAACTCTTGGATGCTCATGGCCTCTACTTTCCTGTATTTTTACTTTTAAAATACACAGTTTATATAATTTTTTATTATAAATATAGTACTTACCCCTAGTTGTGATTTTTCACTCTTTCATAAGCAGTTTTCAATGTTATTGCAAAGCCTTGGTACATACGATCTTTTACTCCAGAACATCCCAGTAAGTGGCATTTCCAAATTTTATTTAGTGAATATTGCTTCCAATTCTGAATGATGATAAATAATGCTTTGGTAAATAACTTTGTACATAAGGCTTTTTCTATATCAAAGATAATTTTTTTTAGGGTAGATTCCCAGAAGTACAATGACTGGGTCAAGAATATAAATAATTTTAAAGCTTATACATGCATATTATACAATTGCTTAGAAAGCACTGTTGTTCATCTATAAAATTAATTTGCCTCTAAATTAAATTAAATTTCAAAGTACCTTATATTGTTTTTATATTGCATAAATAGTACCTATTCATTATAGAAAAATTAAACAATACGGATATGTAACAAGAATGAAATAAAAATCATGAGCAATTCCATTACTCAGACTTATCCATATGTATATTTCAGACTATGTAAGGAATCAAACAAGAAACCTCACAGATTACTATTGACAATGAGGATTTATTTCAGGGGTGTATAGGAACATGGAATAGCAAGGAGAGCTGTTCCATCAGCTGTATAGTCACTTCAGATCCAAATGCATTCAAGACAGGGATTTCACTAGACCAAATGGAGAAGATTGAAGGCTTCTCTTTGTGCATCTAATCCTAGTTTCATCAAATATTTTTGGCATTTTTGCTTTTCTACAGAACGATCTGATTTGGATTTGTATGCTACTCTCTATATGAAACACTTGTACCTCACTTTTGGGTAGAGTTTATGGTAAGCCACCTCCAAGGCTGTTGCCTTCTTTTATACCCAGCCTATGTATATTTCACCTTGTGCTCTTGCATGGAGGCTTTCAATCTGCTGTAATAAGTTGCATGACGAGTTTCACTCCTACCAGGCAATTTATGAAGCAAAGATCTAATTCAGATCACTTCAAGATCCTCGAAGTACAGGATCAAAGGAGAATGTATATTTTCAAACGTCACTCAGATTGGTGCTCTATGGGCCATTTGGTATAATATTGGGTTTTGTAATTTACTTTATTCACTTAATGCTGAATATTTAAGACCAACTCTCAGCATTCTACCATGTGAATGTGCCATAAGTTATTTAGCCAGTCACCCATAGCTGGATACCGGGTTGTTTACAATTGGTGGCTATAGTTTTTTAAATGATAAAGAGAATCCTTGCAGACAAATTCTTTTGTGTTTCTTTTTATCCTAACATGTTTTTGCCCATCTCTTTTATTTTAACTCTTGTAAGTCATTTTCTTTAAGTGTATATCTTAAACCAATCTGAAATTTTTGTTTTTTAAAAGGAGAGCTTGACCTATTCACATTAGTTTTAATAAAAAACTATGTACTGTCAATTTTCTACCTGCCTGTTTTTTTTCCTTTCTATACTTCCTGGATTTTTTTTCTGTTAATATTATGTGATATATCACTTAAGTTTTATTTGGAAGTAATACTTTCTCTGATTTGTAAGTGATACATTCAGTTTTTCTGGTAGTTACCTTTAAAGTAAACAAACAAACAAAAAACTATTCTTCTCTAATAAATGAGAAATAGCCTTTTGTAATGCCCTTCGCAGAGGCTAATAAATTTAGAAAAAAAATTAATTCCTCTATCTCC
>NW_007729551.1:213623-215749 GCF_000696425.1 Galeopterus variegatus | reverse complement strand
TTTTGTAATGCCCTTCGCAGAGGCTAATAAATTTAGAAAAAAAATTAATTCCTCTATCTCCTGACTTGCATCCACCCTACCAGATTTTACAGAAATAAACTGTTTAGATAGTTTGTTATGGATTAACACATTCTATCTCTCCTTGCCCAAAAATTTCAAAAATTTTCACTAAGTTCCATTTTCCAATCACTATTTATTAAAAAAATTACGATTTACTGACGGTGTTACCTTCATACTCTTTAGTGCATTATTTTGATTGACTTATTGGTCAGCTGTAGTAGTTCTTCATATAATTTAATTAGAAAAGATATGCAGGTGCTATACTTTCTGAGTGCCTGCTTGTCTCAGAATAAAAGAATTTCTTGATTTGATCTTCTAACATCTGAATTGGTTTTCTGCACCAGCCAATCTGCTATTCCTCCACTTCGCTTTAAAATTCAATAATTGTATTTTTATAGAAACCCAGCCTTCTCTGATTTCACTTCTTTGCCCTTTTATAACTCACTGTCCCAAGGAATTATATTGACAATATACATTTAACAGTTTCTAAATTTTGTTTCGAGTTTTGTTTCCATACAGAGGCATCTGATCTCATTCCTCGGATTTATTTTATTTTAATCTTCAGAGTCTTTTCAGACAACTTGTAATTTTTTTTCTATATTCCAAATTAATAGATGGTAGAGTGTGTGTATGTGTACATGAGTGTGTGGGGGGCAGGGTTGTCTTTATATATCCAGTTCTAGGAGATTAGATTATTTCTTTCATAGATGCTGTAAGACCCTATAAGAACCCTGTTTATGTTCAGCTAAGGAAAAACTGAAAACCAAAAACCAACCAAAAAAACCACTTTACATTTGAAATATAGGCTATTTTTTGTTTTTGCATATATTTCTTTTTCTATTTGTTTGTTTCTGTGTGTAGTTATTTCCCCAAATCAGAGTTTAAATTGCATGTAGAGATTAAATGGTGTTATAGACAGANTTCTTTCATAGATGCTGTAAGACCCTATAAGAACCCTGTTTATGTTCAGCTAAGGAAAAACCGAAAACCAAAAACCAACCAAAAAAACCACTTTACATTTGAAATATAGGCTATTTTTTGTTTTTGCATATGTTTCTTTTTCTATTTGTTTGTTTCTGTGTGCAGTTATTTCCCCAAATCAGAGTTTAAATTGCATGTAGAGATTAAATGGTGTTATAGACAGAGGCAGATCTGATAGGACCTGCATAAAATTTTTTTATACTCTTTTTTTGTGTGTATGTGAGCATTCTGAAGTCATCCGAGGCACTTTTTTGAATACATTCTCTCACTCCATCTCTTACCTGTGTTTTGTTTATACATTACCTTTATATTTTTATGGATTCAAACTGTCAACTTTTTAATGAAAAAATAACGAATTTTTGTCTGGCTTATGAAGGCCCCTTCTACCTCAAAGTTTACAAATATTTGCCTATATATTCCTGTGATGTTTGAAATGTACATGGATATTCAATCCTTCTGAAAGTTATTTTTGTATATATTATGAGATAAGAGTCCATTAGTTTCTCTCAGATAGCTAGTGAGTTGTTCCAGTTCTATATTGAATAATCCATCATTTTTCCATTGGCTTTCAGTGCTACCTTTATCACGTAGGTCTCCATATGAACTTGGGTTTATTTCTGTACTGTAAATTTCAATGATATTTAGATGTCAACAATATATTTTGCTAATCCTCTGCCAGTATCAAACTCGTTTGGTTGTAGTTGCTTTTAATCCAGGGTATTATTCAGTTTTCTCTTAAAGTATATTTGTTCTTTTACAAAAATTCATTTTTAACACATATTATAATTTATCATTATTCATTTAAAATTTTACTCTACATTTTACAAGTCATTATTCATCATTGTTTCTTATACTGTCTTGAGTTCTTGAATTCATTTAATTTTCATTTGGCTGATTTCTAAGGACTTTACCAAGAGCTCTTTGGGGATATACATCTGACAGAGCTGATTGTCACCCCATGATGTGAAAGCGAGATTCACACTAGCAGCATGCTCATTACCACAAATTGCGTTTGTACCCCATGTCCCCCACCCAATTATCCCCAACTTCCACCCCCCGCACCCCTTCCCCCACTCCACTTTGTA
>NW_007729551.1:202842-212041 GCF_000696425.1 Galeopterus variegatus | reverse complement strand
GCATAGTTAGCAAAAATTTTCTCCCACTCTGCAGGTTATCATTCCACCCTGTTGACTGTTTTCTTTGCTGTACAGAAGCTTTTTACTTTGATACAGTCCCATTTGTTTATTTTTTATTTCGCTGCTTGTGCTTTCAGACTCATGTTCATAAATTCTATGCCCAGACCTAGTTCCTGAAGTGTTTCACCTATTTTTTTCTCTTAGTAATTTTACAGTTTCAGGTCTTATACTTAAGTCTTTAATCCATTTTGAGTTGATTTTAGTATATGGGGAGAGGTGCATATCTAGTTTCATTCTTCTGCATATGGATGTCCAATTTTGTCAGCACCACTTGTTGAAGAGGCAGTCTTTTCTCCAATGTAGATTTTTGTTGCCTTTGTCCAATATCAGACGGCTGTAAGCCTGAGGGGTGATTTCTGTGTTCTCATTGGTCTGAGTGTCTATTTTTAATGACAGAACCATGCTGTTTTGTTTACAATAGCTTTGCAGTATAATTTGAATTCAGGTAGTGTTATACCTCCGGCTTTATTTTATTTTATTTTATTTTATTTTTGCTTAGGATTGCTTTGGCTATTCAGGATCTTTTGCTGTTCTGTATGAAAGTTAAGATTGTTTTTTCTATTTCTGTGAAGAATGTCATTGGTATTTTGATGGGGATTGCATTGAATCTGTGGATCGCTTTGGGTAGTATAGACATTTTCACAATAGTAATTCTTCCATTCCAAGAGCACGGAATATCTTTCCATCTTTTTGTGTCTTCTTTAATTCTTTCAATAGTGGTTTGTAGTTCTCATTGTATAGATCTCTCACCTCCTCAGTTAAATCGATCCCTAGGTATCTTATTTTTTTGTGATAATTGTAAATGTGTTTTCTTTCTTTATTTCTCTTTCTGTTTGTTATTTGAGTATATAAATAAAACTGATTTGGGAGCATTTGTTTTGTATCCTGCAACATTACTGAAGTTTTTAACCAGCTCTAGGAGTTTTTTGATAGTCTTTAGGTTTTTCTACATATAGTATCATGTCATCTACAAATAGAGACAGTTTGACTTCATTTTTTCAAATCTGGATTCTCTTTATTTCTTTCCCTTGTCTGATTTCTCTGGCTAGTAGCTCCAGTACTATGTTAAATAGAAGTGGTGAGAGTGGGCACCCTTGTCTTGTTCCTGTTCTTAAGGGAAAGGCCTTCAGTTTTTCCCTATTCAGAATGATACTGGCAGTGGGCTCTTCATAAATGGCTTTTATTGTGTTGAGATACTTTCCTTCTATACTTAACCTTCTGAGAGTCTTTGTCATAATGTGATGTTGAATTTTGTCAAATGCTTTTTCAGCATCTGTTCAGATAATCATATGGTTTTTGTCCTTGAGTTTGTTGATGTGATGTATCACATTTATTGAATTTTGTATGTTGAACCATCCTTGCATCCCTGGAATGAATCCCACTTGATCGTGGTGTATAATTTTTTTTAATGTGTTGCTGTATTCTGATTGCTAATATTTTGTTGAGGATTTTTGCATCTATGTTCATCAAGGATATTGGCCTGTGATTTTATTTTTTTGTTGTGTCTTTATCTGGTTTTGATATCAGCATTATGTTGATGACATAGAATGAGTTTGAGAGAGTAGCTTCTGTTTCAATTTTTTGGAATAGTTTGAGGGGAATTGGCATTAACTCCTCTTTAAAAGTTTGATAGAATTCATCTATAAAGCCATATGGACCTGAACTTTTCAATCCTCTTTAAAAGTTTGATAGAGTTCAGCTGTAAAGCCACCCAGACATGGACTTTTCTTTGTTGGAAGATTGCTGATTACCACTTCAATCTCATTGCTTGTTATTGGTCTGTTCAGGTTTTCTATCTCTTTTTGGTTCAGTCTGTGTAGTTGCATGTTTCTAGAAACTTATCCATTTCTTCCAGATTTTCATATTTGTTGTCATACAGTTGTTTATAATAGTCTCTAATGATTCTTCATATTTTTGTGGTATCAGTTGTAATGTCTCCCTTTTCATCTCTGATTTTTGTTATTTGAGTCTTCTGTCCTTTTTTGTTGTTGTTGTTGTTAACCTAATCTCAAAAAACCAACTTTTTGTTTCACTGATCTTTTCTATTAGTTTTGGGGTCTCTATTTCATCTAGTTCTGCTCTGATTTTAATTATTTCTTTCCATCTACTACCTTTAGGTTTGGATTGTTGTTGTTTTTCAAGTTCTTTGAGGCATAGTGTTAGGTCATTTATTTGAAGTCTTTCCATTCTTTTGATGTAAGCATTTATTGTAATAAACTTGCCTCTTAGTACTGCCTTTGCAGTATCCAACAGATTTTGGTATGATGTTTCCTTATTTTCAATAGTCTCAAGAAATTTTTTGATTTCCTATTTAATTTCTTCTTGGTCATTTAGGAGCCTATTGTTTAGTTTACATGTATTTGTGTACTTTCCAGAGTTTTGCTTATTATTAATTTCCAGTTTTAGTCCATTGTGGTCTGAAAAGATACTTGGAATGATTTCAATTTTTTTAAATTTGCTGAGACTAGATTTGTGACCTAATATGTGGTCTATCCTGGAGAATGTTCCATGAGCTGATGAGAAGAAAGTGTATTCTTTAGTTGTTGGGTGAAATGTTCTGTGTATATCTTCCAGTTCCAGTTGGTCTGTGGTGGAGATTAAATCCTATGTCTCTTTGATGATTTGTTGCCTGAAAGATCTGTCCCATACCGAGAGAGGGGTGCTCAGATTACCCACTATTACCATATTAAAGCTTATTTCTTTCTTTACATCTAGAGTGTTTGCTTTATATATCTGGGTGCTCCAGTATTGGGTGCATATATATTTATGATTGTTATGTCTTCTGGATGGATAGATCCTTTTATCACTATATAGTGGCCTTCTTTGTCTCTTTTTATGTTTTTTGGTTTAAAGCCTATTTTGCCCGATATAAGAATAGCTATTCCTGCTCATTTTTGATTTCCATTTGCACAGTGTATCTTTTTTCATCACTTCACTTTTAGTCTCTGTGTGTCTCTACTGGTGAGGTGGGTCTCTTGAAGACAGCATATACTTGGGTCTAGTTTTTAGTCTAATCAGTCAGTCTGTGTCTTTTGAATGGGGAATTTAATACATTCACTTTTAGGGGAGTTATTGACAAGTATTGTTTAATTCCTGTCATCTAACTGCTTTTTGTTTAGATGATTTAAATATCTTTTGATCATTACTTCCCCTTTTATTTCTCTTCTTCAATGGTAATTGGAAATTTAAGGTGGCATGATTTAGCTTCTTTCACTTCCTCACTGGCATTTTTGTTTTAATGATGGATTTTGCTCTTTCTTGTGTATTTGTGGTAGTGGTCATCATTATTCAGATTCCAGATGAAGTACTCCCTTGAGAATTTCTTGCAGGGTTGGTTGTGTAGTGGTAAACTCCCACAACTTTTGTTTGTCTGGGAAATACACTATTTCTCCTTCATCTCTGAAGGAGAGCCTTGCTGGATAAAGAATTCTTGGCTGGTAATTTTTTCTTTTAGTATGTTGAATATATCATTTTCACTTTCTTCTGGCCTGTAGGGTTTTGGTTGAGAAGTCTTCTGTTAGTCTGATGGGGGCTCCCCTATAGGTGACTTGCCACTTTTCCCTTGCTGCTTTTAGAATTCTCTCTTTGTCTTTGAGCTTTGCAAATTTAACTATAATGTGTTTGAGGGAGGATCTTTTTGAATTGAATCTGTTTGGGGACCTTTGAGCTTCCTGGATCTGAAGGTTTGTATCTCTCCCTACACCTGGGAAATTTTCTGTTACTATTTCCTTGAAATGTTTTCAATACCTTTTCCTTTCTCCTCCCCTTCTGGAATACCCACAATTCAGATGTTAGAGTGTTTGAGGTTGTCTGCTATCTCTCTTAGGTTTTCTTCATTATTTTAAATTCTTTTTTCCTTTTTTTTTTTTGTCTGCCTGGGTTATTTTGAAAAGACCATCTTCAAGACCTGAAATTCTTTCTTGTGCTTGCTCTACCCTGATGCTCAAGATCTTTGTTGTGCTTTTTTATTTCACTGAGTGAATCTTTCAGTTCTAGGAGTTCTGCTACACTGTTTTTTAAGGTATTAATCTCTTTGTAAACTTCCTCCTTATATTCTGGATTTTATTCTTGTTTCATTGTGTTCTGCAATTGAGTTTTCTTTTATTTCTTTGAGTTTTCTTAAGATCATTGCTCAGAATTCTTTTTTCAGACATTTCAAGGATTCCCTGTTCCATGGAGTCTGAAATTTGAGCTTTACTGTAATCCTTCATTGGTGTCATATCTTCTTGTTTATTTGTAGTTCTAGTATTTTTTTCATTGATATTTGGTCATTTGGTAGAGGGTTTGCATATTCTATTACATTGAGTTTGGCTATGAGGATAAAGATTTCTTCTTCTATTTGCAAGCTTTACTGGTGACTCTTCTTATATCAGTGTAGTTGAGTGAGCAGTAGTTTACCTGTGGAGTGGCCCTAGCTGCTACTGTGTTGGTGAATTGCCTTTGCTTGACAGTAGGCATGGTAGTGGCTATATTACACCACCTTGTGTCCTGTTCCAGAATCTGTGGCTGTAGAATGAGCCTCCAGCAGGTCTTCTCAGCTCACCTCGGTGGGGTAGGCTGTGGGTGCCTGGCACCTCCCTCTAGGTCCAAGAAAGGGGGAGGGGTCCAACATCCGAATTTCTACATATTGAGTGTGTGTGCCCTTTCTCCCACTGGTGAAACACATCTTCACTGATTAGAAAAATCTTGGGACTTACAAGTATGTACACAAATTTCCCCTGTCTTTTTAGCTTCTGGGTTTAAAAAAAAGAAATCTGATATTTCTGACTTTCTTTCTTATTCAAGTAAGCATTTTTTGCTTTGTTTTGTTTTACCATCTGTTTAACTAGCCCCTCCCCTCCCGCAGGAGCAATAAATAAAGTAAATAAAGTTTTATTGGGACACAGCCACGGCCACTCATTTACATATCGTCTGTGACTACTTTCACATGCTACACTGGCAGAGTTCAGTAGTTGTGACAGAAACCCTATGGCCCATGAAACCTAAAATATTTACCACCTGACTCTTTACAGAAAGTTTGCCAACCCTTTTTCAAATCTAACCTACAAGATCAACTCTCCAGTGAGACCATTTCAAACCTGATGGAAGAGCAATAGGGAAGGCATTTTAGAGCTTCACAATCTTTCCACGGTGCCCCTAATACCACACCATTAATGTGGCCTCCTACGAATTATGGAAGACCAAGTTTGTAAGCACTGCTCTAAAATGATGAACATGCCAAACATCTGATACCAAGGTAGGTCTGCCACCAACCATAATTCAAAACAACATGGTAGTGCCAATTTTCTTCTCTCTGAGGGAGGTAGGAGGCAGGGAAGGAGAAGAGGATGACCTTTTTGAATGGCTTTATAAGCTCTGTGACAGATCCAGCTGTTATATTGTTGAAGCTGCTTATTGCCTGAGAGCAACACTTCCTTTAGGGCAGAGCAATCTTGCTTGTGGAAGAGGTTTAATTTATAAGCAGTTTAATTTAATTTTCTCTGTTTGGACAGACTGTAATTTGGTGCTAGGAAAAAACCCTTAGAACATTTTTGTTGTCTTACCTGACAATTATGCAACTTTAAGCTGCTTTACCTCTGAGCCATGTTACTCAAACGTACATGGCAGATTTATATTCTTTTTCTCTTTAGGTGCTATTTCAAATCAGCCCTTGGGTGATAACAATTTAGGCAGACAAGGTAACTCATCTAATTCCACTTATGCCAAATTATGTTTGGTACAAGAGAGCAGAACATTCTAAATCACAGAACCAAAAAAAAAAATACATCTTTTAGAGCTCCTAGTTGGAAAAGGTAACATATTCAACAATACTCTGGGACTCTGAAAGAGCTAATTCTTCTCATCAGAAGGAGCAATTATTCTCAAAGACCAATGTACTTAGCTCACACCACACAGGACTAGATACATGAAAAGGAAACAGCCTTTTTAGAAGATTACATTTAATCTAAATTTGCTTTCTGTTCCATCTACAAGAACTTAACTTTCATAAACCACTGAGCAAGCAACATAAGTTTCAAGACCATTCTGTAGTTCACTGTTTTCATATGTGTCTAGAAATAGTCCACCAATCTTAGCAGAGGAAGAAATTAAGCCCATCTGTTTTGGAGACTCAAAAAAGCTCCCTTTTCCTATCAAAGCATTGAGAGCTTTGCACAGAGTTCTGAAAAAACAGGGTCGTTTGGGTGAAGTCAGATCCTTATTTATTTTATTTAACAAACATTGGCACAGTGCTTACTAGATGCCAGGCACTCTTCTAAGCACTTGAGAAAAAATAAAATATTTAATCTTCACAGCAGCCCTATGTAGGCAGGTGCTATTATTACAGTCCATTTTACAGATGAGAAAACTGAGACACAGAGAGGTTAAGTACTTTGCCCAAGATCAAAGAAATAAGGAAAGTCAGATGGGATTTGTATTCAGGAAGCTTGGGTCAGCCTAAGCTCTTAACCAACCACTAAGCTAGTCTTCCTTTGTACCATTCCCACTAGCATCTCTTGCCAACCAAGAGAAACACTTTAAGTCTCATGGCCGCCATGAAGCACCCTTGGCTCACCTTGAGCCACCACCGTGAGCTCTCCTCCCACAAAACTTCTATAACCTTTATCTGTTCCTCCTGACTTCTAATGAGGATTCTTACATTGTTGAATAACAATTTAGATGCATGCTACAAGTCTACTTATGTTCTAAATTTTGCGGGGAGAATTCAAACCCAATATTGTGCTCAATAAATACTCAGGTACTGACTTCTACATTGATCCTTACTATTCTTGGAGTTAGACTCTCTGGATATTTTATTTACTAAAATGGAAGAGTCTTTTTGCACTGTATTTTGGCTGGGACGGTTTGCTGGTACAGCATTACAGACATTTCCTAGAAAGGTGAACAGATCTAAGGCCCAAGTATATGAGGGCTATGGGACATCTAACTTCAGGTGCCCTTGCCATTTTCAAGTGGACATTTGTGGTTCTGATTATCTATTGATAAACCAAATCCCACAGTTTATAATCATTTTTTTTTCCTTAGCATGAACTAGAATCCGATGTGTTACAAGGAGGCTGGAATATGAGAGAAATTCAGTTAACTAGGGAGAGAGACTTGCTCATCAGCCAGCTCTCATCTCAACACAGCTTTGCTGATCTTATTCAACATATGATCTTATATGACACTCACAACAACTCTTGATATAATTATTAGTATGGCCACTTTGCAGATGAGAAAACTAAGACAACTAATTTGGTAGTGGTTATTTGCAAATGCTACTTTGGGGAATTGTGAAGGTCTCAGAATATAGTCCTGGAGAATATCAAGTTTCTATTCTAGTTATCAATTGATTCCATGATAGACCATATCAAATACATTTTCAAATACATGTATAGCAGTGAAACTTTCTCTAAAATAAAATATTACAGGGAGCCCCAAAACATAAAACAAAAAAAGAAAAAAAAAGGCAGAACCTCTTGATTTGGCCTCTATAGACCTCACAGAACAGTCTGGAAACCACTTCTGTAGATCAGGTTGTCTACTAGTCTTTGGTGTTGTCAGTTAGGCAGGGGGAAAGCAGGGGCTGGGAGTGGGCACACACTCTATTTTCAATGGCTTCGTGAGCATGTACCTGTTATTTTCACTGAATACTCTCATGCAAAGATGCCAAAAGCAGAATTTGTTGAATTTAGTTAGAATCCCACTTCGATTGTCAGTTAGACATTCATTTTATTCCTATGCAGATTAGATTTTTTATTTATATCACAGACATGAATGCATGCTCTCTCATTTCATTGGGAGTTAATTCTGAAAAGAATTCATGGTAATCTAAGGAACTTCTACTCAAGATGGGGCCATGAGTTTATAATCTGAAACACCTGCCCATTCCCCTGCTCCAAACACTTTGCAAAGACTGATGAAAAGCAGAAAGGGGACTGGAGAACAAAGAATAGAGCTGAACATTGTGGTCTGCTACTCTCTGTTGCTGGAAACCATCAGGGGTGGCTGAGAGTCTAATTTCTGAAGGACAGTGGGGATTAAAATGACAACATGGAGGGTGGGAACTCAATGCCTTAAGACAAGAGCTGAATGAGACTTGCATGGAAAGAGAGACTAGAAAAAAGGCCACCCAACTAAGAATTAGGGCTTTAAATGAAGCTATGACCTGACATTCTTATGACCAAGAATCAAGCAACTTGCTGCTCTGGATTTGTGATATCGTTGATATCACTGCAGAACAGGTACCCCAAAATTGCATTTTAAGACCTGACTCTAAATTGGAAGCAAAGGGCCTTGGTGGAGGAAACTCAAAATTATAAAACTACTAGAAACAAAGAAAGAGAAAAGCAAAAATAAAACAGAAGCAGACATTTTCCTCAAAATGAACCTGCAAAACAAACTTTCAAACCTAAGAAGAAAACTAATGCTAAAGAAGGCAGACAATAAAATTAACACAGGTTTCCTATTCTGTTCCATGAATTCCTCAGTCTATCCCTTTACCAATATCACACTCTCTTATTTATATGCTTTGTTACGTATAACACATGTTTTATCATATAGGACAAGTCCTCATTCCCTTGTTATTCTTATTCAAAATTGTCCTTTTTTTGACCCTTAAAGAGATTCCATCATAATTATAAGATCAGCTTGCCACATTCTATTAAAAATAATGTTGGGGGGCCAGCCTGGTGGCGCACTGCTATAGTGCGCCGCTTGGGAAGCACGGCGGCACTCCCGCCGAGGGTTTGGATCCCACATACAGAGCGGTTCCCGCTCACTGGCTGAGCGAGGCACGGGAGCGACGCCGAGGGTTGCGATCCCGTTGCTGGTCCCGGTCCGGTCCGGTAGCGACACTGAGGGTTGCGATCCGTTGCCGGACACGGAAAAAGACAAAAAAGGAAAAAAATAAAAAATAAAAAATAATGTTGGGATATTTATTGAAATTGAATAGAATTTACAAAGAATTCACATCTCCGTTATACATATCCAAGGACATGTATGATTATACATATCCATGAACATGAGCTATCTATGAAATTATACATGTCTTTCTATAAATGTTTTGTAGTTTTCTCCACAAAGGTCTTACATATCTTTGTATTTTACTTTTAGGTATAATATTGTATTTTACCTTATAGTTTTTATTACTATCGTGAAT
>NW_007729551.1:201783-202677 GCF_000696425.1 Galeopterus variegatus | reverse complement strand
CTGCATAGTACCAAGGGCAAAAAATTACCAACTTAGAATTTCATATTCTGCTAGATTGTCACTCAAGAGAGAATAAAAGAGAGAATTTTCAATATACTAGGGCTAAGAGAGTCTACCTACTACAGATCCTTACAAGAATAATTATTATAGTATATATTTTATCAAGAAAAAAAATTAACCCAGTGAAAGATATAGGAAGCAGAAACCAATAAGAGACGGTAAATTTGTTTTTTTTTTTTTTTTCCTTTTTCTTCAGTTTCACTACCATGTTTCTTGGTGTAGCTTTATCTTAATTTGTCCTGCTTGATATTCAAAGTACACTTTTCTTCTGAGATTTTCATTTCTGTTTTTATTTTTTTAATTTGGAAAATTTTTCATTTCTTATTTCTCTACATTCTCTCCATTTTGAATTTTTATGATAGTTATACTAGAAAATTTTAATCATAAATATCTTTACTCTGCATTTTTGGTGGATGGCATTTTTCATTTTTCTCTGTAAACATCTCAAATATACATTAAAGTCTTTAGCAGATAATTCCTTAAAATTAATTTCATTTGAAGTGAATCAATAAGATAAAGACAATTGACCAGATAGTGAAATGAGTAAAGGTTATACGCAAGGAATCACAGAAGAAGAAATCTAAGTGGCAAATAAACATAAAAATATTTGCTCCCATTAGTAAAACAAGAACAAACACTCATATGGCACTTACTATATGTCAGGAACCAATCTAAACAGTTTATTTCATCTTAATCCATTAAATCATCAAAACCCACTATTTCATAATTTTTCTATGACAGTAAAAATAATATAATTTTTCTATGTGGAACATAAAAAAAAACTATTTTACAGAAAATGGAACAGAGGAATGAAGAGATTAAGTAAATTTCCCA
>NW_007729551.1:199966-201333 GCF_000696425.1 Galeopterus variegatus | reverse complement strand
TAAACAGTTTATTTCATCTTAATCCATTAAATCATCAAAACCCACTATTTCATAATTTTTCTGTGACAGTAAAAATAATATAATTTTTCTATGTGGAACATAAAAAAAAAACTATTTTACAGAAAATGGAACAGAGGAATGAAGAGATTAAGTAAATTTCCCAAGGTCAAATGTCAAGTAGTAGAGCTGGGAAGTGAATGGCTGGCCTAGAACTGTGCTTTCCAATGTAGCTCATAAGCTACATGTGCTATTTAAGTTTAAATTTAAATTAACTATTATCAAATAAAATTAAAAATTCAGTTTCTTATTTGCACTGGTCACATTTCAAGTGTTCAATAGCCACATGTGGCTCGTGTTTTACCATATTGGAAAGTGCAGATATAGATCATTTCCATCAGGCAGAAGGTTCTATGGACCAGTGTTGCCCCAGAGCCTCTGTTCTTATCCACAATACCATGGTCTCATTAAGGTGCTGTTCTTGGATGAACTTTATTTTTTCTTGCCCTTGTTAAACTTTTTTTTTTCTTGCCCTTGACTCAGAGGTCAAGGTCCTGGGAGAGAATCCCATTGACTTAGCCAGTCAAATACAATTAAGAAAATTTAAATTGAATAAGCAATAAAATACATATTTCATTTGTAGGGTTAATAAAAATGAGGAAGCCCAACATTTTAAGTTATGGTAGAAATGTGGGGAAATAAAAATATTTACAAGCTGCTGTAGAAATATAAATTAGTACAGCCAGACAGAAGAAATTTAGCAAAATCTTGTTAGATTGAAAATGCACCTACCCTACAACCCAGCAGTTCTATTTCTAGGTATACATCTCACAAAAACTCTTATGCAGGTATGATGGGTAGAGTCATTTTCATAGAAGAATTGTTTTCAAGAGCTAAAAATTAAAAACCACATTAACGTTCAAATTTAGGTTATACATAGTATAAATAAATGTATGTATTCATAAAATTAAACACTAAAAGGCATAAATTATGCATATTACATTATATATGCAACAAATAATATATATGTAAACAGTAATATAAGAGGACATAAATAGTTCAGTGAAAAAATAAGTTACAGAATATGTATTATTTATAACTAAAGTTTTTTTGTGTGTGTGCATGTGTTTTAAACACACAAAGTAATACTACTTACTACTCATAATTCCATTTATTTGTACAGAAAAATATAAGGGATAGATTGGAAGGACATACACTATTGCAGGGAGAGAAAAGGAATTGTGCATGGTGGTTAAAGAGAACTTCAGCTTCTCTGTAACTAATAACTACCTTTTAAAAATATTAAAAATGAAAGGATTCTAGGAAGATGGTAGAGTAGAAAGCATCAGGAATACATTTCCCCACACAGA
>NW_007729551.1:197827-198803 GCF_000696425.1 Galeopterus variegatus | reverse complement strand
ACTTAAAAATTTTAATCATTATAATAAATATTTACCACTATAATATAATATAATATAATAATATAATATAATAAATATATATAAATAAATATGTACTCATAAAATTTTTTTAAAAAGTGAAAGGATGGAAAAAATATTCCATGCAAATAGTAACCAAAAGGGAGCAGGGTTGTGTATACCAATAACAGACAAAATAGACTTTAAATAGAAAATACTATGAGAGACAAAGAAGAACATTAAATATTAATAAAAGAGTTCAATATAGCAAGATTATATGATAATTATGAACATTTGCAAATATAACAGTTCGTAAAAATTTATGAAACAAAATTTGAAAAAATCAAGGGGATAAATAGCTCTAAAGTAATAGTGGAAGGCTTCAGTATCCTACTTTCAATAATGGATTGTTGATATAAGTAAGGAAATAGATAACTTGAACAATACAATAAACAAACTAGACCCCACAGACATATATAGAAAACTCTACACAATAACAATAGCATATACGTTCTTCTCAAGTGAATATGAGACATTTTTCAGGATAGACCATATGATAGGCCACATCTTAAGTCTCCATAGACTTGATAGATATCATACATCTTATCTGACCACAATGGGATGAAATTATAAATAGATAAAGGAAGTAAAACTAAAAAAAAATCACAAATTTGTAGAAATGAAACAATATACTCCTAAATAACCAATGGATCAAGAAAGAAATTACAGGAAAATTAGAAAATGCTTAGGAATGGATTAAACACACACACACACACACAAACCCCATACCAAAACTTGTGTGATACAGTGAAAGCAGTGCTAAGGGGAAATTTTATGGCTTATAAATGCTTACATTAAAAAAAAAAATCTCTTGGGTCGACCCCGTGGTGCACTCAGGAGAGTGCGGCACTGGGAGCTCAGTGGCGCTCCCGCCACGGGTTCGGATCCTATATAGGGATGGCCGGTGTGCTCACTGGCT
>NW_007729551.1:195426-196082 GCF_000696425.1 Galeopterus variegatus | reverse complement strand
GAATTAATTTAACCAAGGAGGTGAAAAATTTTTGCCATAAAAACTACAGATCATTGCTGAAGGAAATTAAAGATGACACAAATAAATGGAAAGACAACCCATGTTCATGGACTGTAAAACTTAATATAATTAAGATTTCAATGCCATCTAAAGCCTTCTATGAACTCATTGTAATCCCTGTCAAAATCCCAATGATGTTTTGTGCAGAAATAGAAAAATTCATTCTAAAACCCATACAGAATCTCAGGGACTCCCTCTCAAAAACAAAACAACTTTGAAAAAGAACAAAGCTGGAGGACTCACCCTTCTTGATTTCAAAACTTACTACAAAGCCACAGTAGTCAAAACGGTGTGGTACTGGCATAAAGTCAGATATATAGACCAATAGAATAGAATAGAAAGCCCAGGCAAACCTTCATACATAGTCAAATGATTTTCAACAAGGGACTCAAGACCATTCAATGGGGAAAGGACAGTGTTTTCAACAAATGGTTCTGGGAAAATTGTATATTACATGCAAAATAATGAAGTCAGACTCTTACTTAACATGATATACAAAAATTAACTCAAAGTGGATCACAGACCTAAACATAAAATCTAAAACTATAAAAATCTTAGAAAAAAATACAGGGAAAAAGCTTCACAACATCAGATTT
>NW_007729551.1:189271-194452 GCF_000696425.1 Galeopterus variegatus | reverse complement strand
ATTAAAATATTTGGTACATCAAAAGACAGTATCAACAGACAATAAAGACAGACAAAAAATAAATAAAAAAGACAATCCACAGAATGGGAGAAAATATTTGCAAATGATATATCTGATATCAGATTAGTATTCAGAATATAGAGAGAACTCCTAAAATTCAATAACAATGACAAAATGAACAACCTCATTAAAAGATAGGCAAAGGACTTGAATAGATATTCCTCCGATAAAGATATACAAATGGCTGATAAGCATGTGAAAAGATGCTCAACATCACTAACCGTTAGGGAAATGTAAATCAAGACTACAATGACATAGCACCTCACACCCATTAAGATGGCTACGATAAAAAAACACACAAACACACATCAAAAAAAAAAAAAACCACTAAAAGCAGAAAATAACAAGTGTTGACAAGGATGTGAAGAAATTGGAACCCTTGTGCACTATTGGTAGGAATGTAAGGTGGTGCAGCACTACAAAAAACTGCATGGCAATTCCTCAAAAATTAAACATAGAACTACCATATAATCCAGCAATTTCACTTCTGTGTATATCCCCCAAAGAACCGAAAACAGCAACTTGAAGAGATATTTGCACACCTATTTTTACAGCAGCATTATTCACAATAGCCAAAAAGTAACCCAGGTGTCCAATGAAAGATGAATAAAAAACAAAATGTGGTATATACATAAATGGAATATTATTCAGCCTTAAAAAAGAAGGAAATTCTGATTCATGTTATAATAGGAATGAACCTTGAAGACATTTTGCTAACTGAAATAAGCCAGTCACAAAAAGACAAGTAGTGTATGATTCCACTAACATAAGTACCTCATAACAGAGATACTTAGAGTCCTAAAAATCATAGAGACAGAAAATAGAATGGTGGTTGCCAGCGGCTGGTGGGAGAGGGGAATGGGATGTTATCGTTTAATGGGTATAGAGTTTTAGTTTTGCAAGACGTAAAGAGTTCTGGAGTTGGATGGTGATGATGATTGCATACTAATACAAATGTATTTAATACCAGTGAACTGTACACTTAACAATGGTTATGATGGTAAATTTTCTGTTTATTTCACAATTTTAAAAAATGGGAAAAAAGGTTTACAATTAGTCATTTTGCCAATAAATCAAATTTTACCTTTTGAATGTATATAGGTAGAAGGGGAAAATAGTTTTCTACCTAGTATATGTGCCACGCTCTGGTGATATTTATCGGTACTTTTTTTCTGAAGGGACTTTGTTAATATGATAGTCAGTGTGCCCTTTGTCCATACATACATTCTGGCTAATTTAGGAAATATGTAATAGTCAATGGGAGCTTATATTTTACAGGGAGACACAGACAAAAAACAATATGCACAAGAAACAGTAAATTAAGTAGCATGGTAAAGGTAACAAGTTACTGGGAAAGGAAAGAAATCAGGAGAGGGGGCACAGGTAATTAAAGTAGTAAATAATGTGGCATCACTGAGAAGGTGAAACTGAACCTCAATTACTCCTCCCCCAAACAAGACTGGATGCAGGCTTTTCTTTTCTAAAATCCTGTGGTGTACAGCACGTGTTTATATTCTTCTCTGAACCTCCTCTTTCTTTCTATTCCTCACCACATAGACAAATGAAATTAACTTAAATGCAACATCTGCAAGATTTGATTACAAAATACATTTCTCCATAAAGAGACCTAAGCCTAGGAACCCTAAGGGGCTGCATGGCGGCTAAACTTCCTGTGTCTTAGGATAAAGTCTCAGCTTCTGGTAACCTGAGATGTCTCTTACATTCAACCTGAAAGAGCCTAATATACTTAGAATACGTGTTCTCCCATTTTCTAGCTGGGGTTCACACACACATGACTCATTATTTTTAAGAAATGTAAGCAAAAATTACTAGAAGCTAGTATTATGAAATGTAAGCTTCTGTGAATTCTGGATATTGGGAACCTAAGTGTTATATTATTTCTAATACTATTTTGTAATTTTTAAATTTACCCCTCTCCCCAAAAAAGCAGTATTATGAAACAAATAAATATTGTATTCCACATTTTGCAGATGAGACTCATGAGCCTCCAGAGAGGTCATATAACCTATCTAATGTCACTGATGAGAGGGGAACTGATGGGGGCTCTCCACCGCATCCCCATTCAAGCCACACTAGCTTGCAACCACAATAAAGTAGCTACTAGAACCAGCAACTTACTTCTTCCCTGCTGCCATGTAGGAGTAGCTTGGTTTCATTCTGCCTTTACATTGAAAAACAGGAAACCTGAAAAAAAAAAGAAACACGCAATTCTCTCTGGGATTGGAAGGTGACGGGTCTCTCTAAGGACAAGTGCCTTATAACAGGCTGGTGATCAGCAATTGCACAATAAAGATTTGCTGAATTGCACTGACCTGAACCAAATTCAACTGAGTTGAACTTAATTGCTGGTAATGAAGAGATGGTGCAGGGATTCTCCTTCCAGAAAGCCATGGAAGAAACAGGAACCGTTCTCCAGGGCTGGTAGAACCTGGACATCCATGACTGTAATATAGCTACAGTCTTTCCAGAGGCTGTAGTGATTTCTGCCTTCTGAGTAACACAGTCCTCTTTCTTTTTTTTTTTTTTTTTTACCTTTTTGTCTTTTTTCGTGACCGGTAACGGGATTGCAACCCTCGTTGTCGCGCCCGTACCGCAACCAGCAACGGGATCGCAACCCTCAGTGTTGCGCCCGCACCACGCTCAACCAGTGAGCGGACCAGTCTCTATATGGGATCCGAACCCTCGGCGGGAGCACCGCCACACTCTACTGAGTGCGCCACCAGACCGGCCCAACACAGTCCTCTTTCTAATTTAATGTGGCACAATAGAACTCAGAAAAATAAAAAATAAAAATGGACCAAGGACCCTTTGTCACTTGAAAATTTATTTTACTTTCTTTTCCCCACAGTAAGCTCTTTTCACGTAGGAGCAAATGTATCAAAGAATTTATCATTATGGGTTCTTTCATTCTGTTCAAAACAAATTGAAGAAACATTTTTGTTCCAGAAAAACCTATCTTAGGTAAGTTTTGAATAAGCATCAGTAAATCCTTACTTTTATCAGAATCTTCCAGTATTTTCTGGCTTGCCCTTCACTCCCTATATACATATTGCCTTTAACATGTCACTTTTCCGGGTGACAACTGCTCTAAAGAGGCCAGTTTCCCACAGCAATATGTCAGAAACGATAAGCTTTCTTTGGTTACACACAGCTAAACTTGCACTTTTAAACACTGGTCTTTCCAGTCTGTTACATGCTTACAAACCTTTGTTTTGCTGTCACTTGGGGGAAAAAGTGTACAAATCAATTGAACTAGGACTTTTTTTTCCCCTTTGAATTAACTAGTGAAACCTTTCTCTTCTCTATTCCTTTTGCTTACACCACTTATAGTCTGTCTTAATTCCTCCTGATGGTACCAGAAAACTGTATTGCACGGTCCTTCAAATTGCACTAGGCGTGATGCTTTGGGCTCAAATCAATCATAGCTCTACAAATAAGAACCAACTTTGGAATCCATGCTAAAATAGCAAAGCAAATTGTCCCTACTTTTAATAATGGAGCTTCGGACCCGGAGCACATAATGGCCTTTAAATTAAGAAATTAGTTACATTTCCTTGATAGCTTGCATTCTTATTAGCACAATTGGCATACTTACTTGGCCTTCTAATTATTCATAAAATATCATCTTATGTGGGATGTCTCATTTTCCACTAATTTTTCAGTTTTTTAAAATATTATTATTATTATTAAATGGCCCAGTTATTTATGTAAAAGGAAGAAAAAAGAAAAGATCTTTGTTATGGGATAGAAACTGGTAATTATGCTCTGCTAAGCACATCACGGATGCCCAGCTGGCACAATTAAAGAAATAGCTGATCAGTTCCAGTTATTGATTCTACTAACATGTTTGTTCACGGTTTCTTCTTGTCTAATTAGTTTTTTCTGCTTTCTTAGTCTAAAAGCATACCTTTCCAGACAGGGCTATTTTCAGACATTAGTAAGCAAGGCTTCCTTTAGTTGCTTTCTAGATTTTTGTTTTGTTTTGTTCTGATGCAATAGTTTGTCTATTCATTTATTCACTTAGCCAGGAGATAGCCTGAAAGCTAGACTTTTCTCTGAATTCCTTATTGAATTTCAAATCTGGATTTAACATGCTTCTCTTTTTAAATGGATATCTTGGTAGCGTTGGTACAGCCAGCTTTGAAGCTGTTGTCATTAGGGAATGACGCGGTCCTCGGCTGTCTCCACAAATTGGGACAAGCTTGAAAACACCTAAAAGATGCCTGCTGCCAGTCTTATTTGGCAAGACTTGTTAGAAGCGTTCATTCTCTCTTCTGCCAAAAAGAAAAATCTCATTCGATGTGACTTCCATTTCCTAAAGACAGATTGTACAAGAAATGAAAATGTTTTTGCTACTAACAAAATCAGGGGCAAAATGCTGTGTTGATTTCCAGGAACGAAAGCTTCTGGTTGTGGTCCTAGAAAACCAAGTCCTCTGTTGGAGGAGCAAAGGTATATGGTACGAAATCTTTGCCTTTGTCAAAGTTTGTGTAATGAAGCTTTAGAACAAAGCGACAGATGCCACTGTGAAATGAATGCAGGATGTCTGTGGCTCAGCAGAGCAGTTTACCAATAAAGCCCACCCTCGCTCTATGGCTGGGCTCACTAGCAATGGCAGCTGTCATGAAGCTCAGGGACTCTGGTGTGCTGTCAACATTTTAATCACTCCCATGCAGGCAAAGAGTAAATGTTGCTCTTTTTAATACTGCTATTTTTTTTTTCCCAGTGCAAGATTTAGGAGCAAGGGCATTTGTTTACCTACGTATTAAAAATGAAACAGGAAGAACCTTTGAGTATTCTGATAGGAGTTTCTATTCTCTCAGTAAGAGTGGATAGGACCGATCCATTTTTATCTAGTGTTTTTATGGTTAATTGCTGATTTGGTTGGTCCTGTTGCCATAAACCTTTCAAATCATGGAGGATGAGCCAATTTTCCTTCTTCAACAAAAGAGCATCTTGCAGATTATAATATTCCATTAACTTTATAGTTTTACTTTAGCTGCATATTGAGGCATTGGGACACTTTGATTCAAATGATAGAAAATTAATTTTCACTTTTTTTATTACATTTGCAATGGAAAAATACTGATGACATAGCTG
>NW_007729551.1:186686-188540 GCF_000696425.1 Galeopterus variegatus | reverse complement strand
AAAAAAAGAACAAAGAAAATAAAAAATGTGAAAAGTCTTAACCTTTAAAAAATTTGCTGTTAAAATTATTAGATTTTGGTGTAAAATATGATACAGAATAGGAATAAAAGTTAATTACATCAACTCAACAGCAAACAGTTGTAAGTAAAATAATCTTCAACAAAGGCAGATTTTAAATATGGTAATATACTGCTGGAATTGGCCAACTGTGGCTCAAGGGCCAAATGTGGCCCACTTACTGTTTTTGTAAATAAAGTATTATTGGTACACAGTCCACGCATTTATTTACGTACTGTCTATGGCTGCTTCTACACTACAGCAGTGGGCTTCAGTAGCTGCAACGGAGAATGGATGGCCTGCAAAGCCTAAAGTATTAATTATCAGGCTCTTCACAGAAAAATGTTTGCCAATCCCTGGTAGAAAGTACGAAATATTTAGATATTTTCTCCCTTAATAAAAAAAAAAATGCAGAAATAATACGGACTCTCCCTTGCTTGTTTTTTATTTGGGGGGGTGGGGTGGACGATTGCCAAATGTTCAGGAATATAATACTGACTTATGATACAGGTTCATTTCCAAAAGGAAATCTCAGAGAATCAGAACCTAAGTGAAAATGGAGACTCTGGAATATCTCTGAAGAAATAAATGTGCTGGTATGTTCATTTACTCAGATATTTGCAAAACACTGTGACAAACAGGACATTCTGTCTCCACATTTTTATTCAGTTTATTACTAGCTGGTAATACTTTATCTTCTATGATACTGCCTAAATTGTCTCATTTCTCTGCCACCTACTTTCATAGCTTTCTGTCACTGTCTATTTTATGTCCTTTACATCTAACTCGATGACCTCCACTTGTTTGCATCATCCGTGTCCTAACATACTGTCCGTCGGAGTTAGTTACCTTTGGTGTCACCAACCCCTATGACTGTCAGTCTCTGCCCCCCTTTTTCCCTCCCCTCATTCCCACTTCAAGCATTTAGTCATTTCAGGCTCNTCTCTGCCCCCCTTTTTCCCTCCCCTCATTCCCACTTCAAGCATTTAGTCATTTCAGGCTCTTCCCTTTTTCCCCTTCAAAATGTGTTCAAAGGAGAGGACTCAGACTCCTTTCACTCAGTGTGGTGACTGATACCATTAAGAACATACTCCCTTCTCTCCAAAAGCATTTGATGTTATTACAGAGATAGGCACATTAAATGCACTCGTCAACATTTCGGGCATTGAGACTGGGAAACCCACCCTGGGAAATGATTTTTCCAGAGGGTAGGCTGTAGAGGTTGGGGTGGATCACTGAGAATAAGTCTTAGATCATCTTCCTAATGCTGCTGAAAGCATTTGACCAAATTACTACCCACACCTAAGACCTTTTTGCCAACCATATACTCTCTCTGCTACACCTGCTCCCAGGCTGACATGTCACTTCATTAGGTGGTACCAGAGACCAAATTCTCCAATAAACTGTGAATCCCTTGCTTTCCCATTCACTGTTATATCCCCAGTATTCAGCACATCAGATCTGTAACACAGGCTCATCGAATGTTTGAAGGCATGAGCACATTCCTCTTCTCAACATGCCCCCCATGGCTGCCTTCTTGACTCAGAGTAAAAGCCAAAGCCCTCACTAAGGCCAAAAGGTCTCAGTATGGTCTGGTTCCCATTGCCTTTCTGGTCTCCCCTCCTCTGCTTCTCCCCTCTACTCTCTCTGCTTCAGGCTCATTGGCCTTCTCACCCCTTGGTCTCCTTGCTGCCACCTCAGGGCATTTGCACTGCCTGATTCTTCTGTCCAGGTATACCCAGTGCTTACTGTACCCATTTCTCTCAATTCTCTGCTCAAATGTTAACTTACAATGTC
>NW_007729551.1:185439-186608 GCF_000696425.1 Galeopterus variegatus | reverse complement strand
ATGCAGGTCAGTGCCTGGAACACATGAGGGACTCCACAAGTATTTCCAGCATGAATTAATTACAAAGCATGTGAACAAGAAACGGACTTATTATCCACTCCTTCCTCCCCGCTTGGCGCCACACTGTAAATATGCACAGACGATGGGTAATTTATAAGTGCGCTTCTTCCCCTGCCTCTACTGTGTCTCTTGTTCCGTGGGTTTCATCTCACCTTCCCTCTGAAGTCTTCTCAGCTTAAAGACAAAGTCTTCTCCCATCCCGAACTCCATATGAATTAAGACCCTTGTTACAATGAGCTTCTTATGGCCATGTGGCATTGCTGCCGAGCTGCCTGAAAAACCACAGGTGCTATCCCATGGGTGGTCCTCGTGACCCATCCCCACCAGGTCTCAGATGGCGCAGATCTTGCAGACAGCATATCTAATATATGTAGAGTCTGGATAGACTGCAGTGCTCTGTGTTTACAGGGGAGAGAACCTCTACAGAGTCATCATCATTATATAGCTGTATGACAGTTCTCTCGCCTGACATATGGGCTGGGAATTGGGATGACTGTAACCCCACTTAATCCCTAAATTGCTGAGGGCAAAAGAGCATTTCTTTAGACCAGGTAAAATCTCACAGTAGCTGGCATGATGTTTTTCTCCCAGGAAGTGTTCAGTGCNACCCAGTGCTTACTGTACCCATTTCTCTCAATTCTCTGCTCAAATGTTAACTTACAATGTCATTCTTCCCCATAGCCCTCCATTTTTAAAAACCTGCTTAATTTTTTTTTACATAGCACTTTCACCTTCTAAGATAATAGATACCACACCTGTTTATTTTTCTTGCATCGTTTGTCTCTTTATTAGTATATAAACTCCATACAAGCAGAGGTTTTGCTTGTTTTCTTCATTGTTGTCTTCCCAGGATGCAGGTCAGTGCCTGGAACACATGAGGGACTCCACAAGTATTTCCAGCATGAATTAATTACAAAGCATGTGAACAAGAAACGGACTTATTATCCACTCCTTCCTCCCCGCTTGGCGCCACACTGTAAATATGCACAAATGATGGGTAATTTATAAGTGCACTTCTTCCCCTGCCTCTACTGTGTCTCTTGTTCCATGGGTTTCATCTCACCTTCCCTCTGAAGTCTTCTCAGCTTAAAGACAAAGTCTTCTCCCAT
>NW_007729551.1:181945-183764 GCF_000696425.1 Galeopterus variegatus | reverse complement strand
TAAGCTCATAATTTCTAAATAAGTTTAAATATAATTAAACTAATTCATCTCTTATTTGTGCTCTCCATGTATCTATTTTTCAGTGGGAAAAAAAGTGACCACATTACTCTGGTTCCTGGTGAAATAAACAAAACACAAAAGTATGAACGATTAAAAGTCTGTGAGTTAACAGTAGTTAACCCCTTGTCTGTGGTTTCATTTTCTGTGATTTCAATTAGCTGCAGTCAAAGGTGGTTTAAACATATTAAATGAAACATTTCAGAAATAACTCATAAGTGTTAAACTGTGCGCCGTTCTGAGTAGCGTGATGAAATCTTGTGCCATCCTGCTCTGTCACACCCAGGACATCCTTGTGTCCAGTGTCCACAAGGTAGATAACACCCACCTCTTACTTGCTTAGGAACTGCTTAGGTTATCAGATCGACTCTCACGGGATCACAGTGCTTGAGTGCAAGTAAAACTTATTTTACTTTATAATGGCCCAAAATGTAAGAGTAATGATGCTGACATATTGTTATAATTGTTCTATTTTATTATTAGTTACTGGGTCAACCTCTTACTGTGCCTAATTAATAAATTAAACGTTGTCATAGGTGTGGATATATAGGGAAAAACATAGCATATAGAGAGTTTGCTACTGTCACAGTTTCAGGCATCCATGGGCGGTCTTGGAACATATTCCTGGTGGGTTAGGGGAGACTGAAATGCCCATTTAGTTAGGCCTGGGATACCAGCCCCGGCTGCAATGCTACAGAAACATAGTTTTCTCCACTTCTATATTAGCTCCTTGTCCTCCGGCAACTGCAGACCCTGCAGTTCTCTTTTCTTCTCTTTCTTTCCCAGTCCTTATATCTCCTTCATTGTCCCTAATACCTTTCTTCTCAACTTGGCAGGAAAGGAGAGGCAGAATGACGGAGGCAAGGAAGGGACACAGCCTGTCCTGTCCACACCTTCATGGCCACAGACCACCTTCCCCATCCCAGCCCTCTCTCTCCACCGCTGCAGCTCCTCCTTGTCCCAGTTTCTGCATCCTTTGCTGTTTCCCCTGTGCTGGTCCTAGTGCCTCATGTAATACTTCTCATTCCGGAGTTCCTAGTCTGGTTTCTATAAACACAAAGCATAAGGAGGCGTTATCCCAAGCCCTGGATCTTCTTTGGCCATAGGAAACCCCACCAGTAGGTTCAAGCCTACACCCAACACAGAGCAGGCTGAATGGCTGGAGAAGATCCTCAGCTCTCCCTTCCACGCCTGTCGCTAAGACTATGTGTGATCCTGGTATTGATGTTGGCACTGGCAACACAGTTCCCCATAAAAACATTATGCTCAAGGATTGGAATCTTCAGAACCTTACAAGAAAAGAGCCTCTCTAAATAAGTAGGAATGGAGGAAGGGAGAGTAATCCCCATAAATAGTCACTCACACCTCAAGCTCACAAGGGAAGGGAGAAACTTCACAACCCTTGGAAACTCTCAAAGTTGACAAGAATAAATAACCCAGTTGAAAACTGCTATCTTGAAATTTGTCACAAAACTTCCTTTTTCTTTGATTAAGGCTCATTCATGTAGACACTTACACCACTACAGTTAACCAGTCCACCTGTCACACCTGTTATGGGCTGAATTGTGTCCTATCCCCATCCCAAATTCATATGTTGAAGTCCTAACCCCCAGTACCTCATAATGTGATGATATTTAGAGATAGGGCCTTTAAAGAAGTAATTAAGCTAAAATGAGGTGACTGGCATGGGCGTTAATCCAACACATCTGGTTTTTATAAGAAGAGAGGATTAGGATATAGACCCACGCAGAGGGAAGACCGT
>NW_007729551.1:178931-181861 GCF_000696425.1 Galeopterus variegatus | reverse complement strand
TAGGAAACCCCACCAGTAGGTTCAAGCCTACACCCAACACAGAGCAGGCTGAATGGCTGGAGAAGATCCTCAGCTCTCCCTTCCACGCCTGTCGCTAAGACTATGTGTGATCCTGGTATTGATGTTGGCACTGGCAACACAGTTCCCCATAAAAACATTATGCTCAAGGATTGGAATCTTCAGAACCTTACAAGAAAAGAGCCTCTCTAAATAAGTAGGAATGGAGGAAGGGAGAGTAATCCCCATAAATAGTCACTCACACCTCAAGCTCACAAGGGAAGGGAGAAACTTCACAACCCTTGGAAACTCTCAAAGTTGACAAGAATAAATAACCCAGTTGAAAACTGCTATCTTGAAATTTGTCACAAAACTTCCTTTTTCTTTGATTAAGGCTCATTCATGTAGACACTTACACCACTACAGTTAACCAGTCCACCTGTCACACCTGTTATGGGATGAATTGTGTCCTATCCCCATCCCAAATTCATATGTTGAAGTCCTAACCCCCAGTACCTCATAATGTGACTTCATTCATGTAGACACTTACACCACTACAGTTAACCAGTCCACCTGTCACACCTGTTATGGGCTGAATTGTGTCCTATCCCCATCCCAAATTCATATGTTGAAGTCCTAACCCCCAGTACCTCATAATGTGATGATATTTAGAGATAGGGCCTTTAAAGAAGTAATTAAGCTAAAATGAGGTGACTGGCATGGGCGTTAATCCAACACATCTGGTTTTTATAAGAAGAGAGGATTAGGATATAGACCCACGCAGAGGGAAGACCGTGAGAAGACACAGGGAGAAGACAACCGTTTACAAGCCAAGGAGAGAGGCCCCAGAAAGACCAGCCCTGCTGACACCTAGATCTAGAGCTTCACGCCTCCAGAATTGTGAGAACGTAAATTTCTGTTGTTTAAGCAACAAAGTCTGTGGTATTTATTACATCAGCTCTAACAAATTGATACAACACCCCTAAACATTGTCACTGCTTATAAATTGTAATGACCCTAATTGGCAATCTAAATATTGTCTAACTTGGTTTCCATGTGAAAATTTTATGCAAGCTCTTAATCCATTAGAGAAAAACTTTTGAAATGCTATCCCTGTTGGGGACCGCTACCTGCAGGTAGTATCGAATACTTTTCAGATCTCAGTCTTATAATCTGAAAGAAATACACTGGAGGGGATCATCTGAGAAATCTTTCTAATCTCTAAATTCAGGGTTTAGAAATCTGGCAATTGTACCGATGGCAAAGACTACAGTCTAACAACAATATCTTTCTCCCTTCCTTCCACGATAATAGTTAGGCACAATGGGCACCAAATAGGAGTGTGTTTCCGGACTCCCTTCCTGTTAGGGAGGTTGGTCCATAAGCCTAGGATCTAGCTAATAGGGTATGATTGAAGTGTAAACCTTTCAAGCCATATCCATAAAAAAAAAAAATGGCTACCCCTCCTTCTTTCCTCACACCCCTGGGTCCGAGTGCAGAAATGAGGATGACCCTACCTCCAGGACAAGACTGTTGACTTCAGAATTTCAGATACTGATGGGGAGGAGCCTCAGTTCCAACACAGCTGAGCTGCTTGATATCCTGGGCTATTGAAACTGTTACATGAGAAAGATATAAATTCTACCTTATTTAAGCCATTGTATTTTGGGTCTCTTATTACAGCAGACTAGACTGTATCTTAACTAAACTCATGCTGTGAAAGAAGAAAATCGATAAAGATCTGGAAAGGGGGGAAAAGAGAAAAAGAGTGAAAAGTTTTCTGTATATATGATTTATCAGTTAATTGGTTTATCACTTAAATCAACAATTTTCTACAAATCAACAAGGGCAAAAGAGATGATCGAATAGAAAAAATGAGCAAGATTCTTGGGAAAGTTCTTCACAAAAGATGTCCCTATAGACAACAAATGTATGAAAAGGTGTTCAATCTCATTAGTTATCAGATGACCACAATACAATACAACCACAAAAATTCCAGAATGGCTAAAAGTAAAACCATTGACAACATCAAGTGTTGGTGAAGATGTGAAGCAACTGGAATTTTCCTAAGCTGCTTGCTGGTGGGAAGGTTAATGGTACAAACACATTCAAAAACTCTTTGGCAGTGTCAACTGCCAAGAGTTGATCACATGAAAATCCTATGTCCTACCAATTGTGACACCTAAAGAAATGTATGCATATAATTCCCAAAAGTCATATACTAGAATGTTCATCACGGCATCATTCATACTAGTCCCAAACTGGAGACACCCAAATGTCTATCCAAAATGGAGTACATGAATGTACTGTGGAATGTTCAAACAGTGAAATACTATACAGAAGCAATACTGAAGAAATCTATTGCTACACAAAACAACATAGCACAGATGAAAAATCACAAATGTAATGGTGAGTGACAGAAGCCAGACACAAAAGAATAGAGAAACTTCCTGACTTATGTACTAGGCAGCTCTTCCAGCCTAAGTGAATTCTGGTCTCTAGTAAATGCTGTTCAGTTTTTCCCTTTTGCTGCCTGGTCCTTTCATGATATCAACACACACACTACTTGAATGAGGACATTGAAGATTTAAACAAAGACAAATTCTTCTTCTTAATCTAGTTTAGCCAAATAAAACAGAAGGAAAGGCTAAGTGACACACTATCATAAAGGAGGGAAACTTTACAGTTAGCAGATTTATAAGAAGCAAGTTAGTGAGTTGTAGATTACAAAACAAAGAAAGTCAGTTTGTAGTATCTGGTGCATGGCTGGAAGCTGGGACTCATCAAGGAAGGGCTGCAATTGATTGATAAGAAATGATCTGGGCAGAGGAAAATGTTGGTGATAAGAATAGAGAAGAAAGGTCTTGTTAAGAAGTAATCTGAACACTTAGCAGGAAGAAACCATGCTTAGAAAACAAGGTTTTGGAGCCAGA
>NW_007729551.1:172639-177826 GCF_000696425.1 Galeopterus variegatus | reverse complement strand
GAGACTCACCATGCAGCTGTTCAAGTTAATAATTTCTTATAGTTGGGCCACCTTTCTAATGGCTTCTGATGCTGGTTTTACTTGCTTTTATAAAATGATATTTAGTGTTTGCATAAATAGGCCTCTAAAATATGAAAATCTTGTTTATAGCCGTGGCTTTATAGGAAATTACCTGTGATAATGCTCACAGCCTAAGATCATTAGGAGTAAAGAACCCTCTGGCTTGCTACAAACTGAAACTCCTAATTTTACTCCCCAAAGAAAGGTGCATGTTTTCTATTGCAGTCTGGATTTATAGACTATTTGGGGTTCTCACATTTCTATAGTCATTTGCATAGTACAGAAAACATATTACATAAAAAGTCAGTCAAGCTAAATTATAGGCAGTTCTTTTCAATCAGGCCACTGCAGTGTGTGTTGCTCAATTCAGCTCCCTGTCTCCCACTGCTCAAATGTTGCCATGGTGACCGATTTTTGTCATGTACATTCCTAGGTCCCACGCGGCCCCCTTGTTCATAGCACTTTGCCATCACTACAGCGACCGCTAGCTGTTATCTTATTATTTAATCTCCCCTTAGTAATACATATCACCTTTAAGCTACCTGGGTGAATTCTTGAAACCTGAGTATAAATGATATGTTACATAAACAAAAAGCAAAAATTCATATTCAATAAAATGATAATGGTAATAACAAATAAACAGTACTGCTTACACCATCTAAAAGCAGGAGCTCTATGAATTTATTCCCTTACCCTCCTATAGCTTTATCATCATCCCGATCAATCTGATTCTTTTAAGACAAATGGAATAACAAGATAGCAAAACTGTTGAGTCGAATTTGATCGACCATGTTGCAATCCATCTGATGGCTGAGCTTCCACTGTTATGACAGATAAAAAACACAAATTATCAGTATATTGGAAGAAGGAGCTGAGAGGTATAAAGACAGTCTAATTTATCCATATGCCTAAAATGACAATGTCATACGGATAAACTAAATGTCACTTTTTTTTCCTTTTTAAATATTGTAGGCTGAACGTCTTTCGAATAAAAAACACAACTTTAAAAATCACAAGAAACCGGATCAAAGACATAAATAGAACAAAATATGCACAAGAGATCTCATCCAAGATCAAAGATGTGAATGTAATTGCCATGAATAAGAAGTACAGAGCTCACCAGAACAGAATGTCTTCAGTGCACAGAGAATTATACCCAAAAAAGAAAAAGGAGGAAAAAAGTCTCTGGGAAATCAAGCCCCTCTAGAAAGCGAGTAAAATGTCTTTATTTTCCCCTTTGCACTAAGCAGAATTTCTATGCTGTTCTACTGAAATGACCAAATATGGGGTGATGCTCAAAGCGAGTAAAATGTCTTTATTTTCCCTTTTGCACTAAGCAGAATTTCTATGCTGTTCTACTGAAATGACCAAATATGGGGTGATGCTCACCAAGTCTAATGCAGAGTAGCACATCAGAACGTTTTCATTTTGTGGGCTAAGAGTCTTTTATGTGTTTTTTTTTTTTCTGCCAGAATCAACCCCAAAACTTTAATCTGTCAAAACGTTTCTCTGTAAATCAACCTGATACAGAGAGTTTTCAAGAGTGTGAGATATTGAGATGGCATTTGAGAGAGCAGCTTTGCTTGTTAAAAATGAAGTAATTAATTTAAAGCATATGGGAAAAAGGGGGAAAAAAGTTAAGGGGAGTTCCCTTTATTAAATATTTATCACTGGAGCCCTGGGTGGATGCCACTCAGAGAAGCAATCATTAGAGATGGGACACCGATTGAAGGGAATATTAAGTAGTGCTCTACACTAAATAACCACTGCTGAGTTCTTGGGGAAAAAGTTCTTGAGATTCTTAGTCACTGCTCTTTCAAAGAGCCTTACTGCATGTACTTAATTTTAAGTAATTCAGTCTTTTAAAAATGTGCCTCTGTCTTTGGCCTTACAGACCTTTCATCTTATTCAAGTCAATCAACCTGACTCTCTTCTACTACTCTACAGTAACAGGATGCAGGATGGGGGAGAGGAAGCGTGATACAGAGAGAGAAAACCCATGAAGCCGATGGTGATCAGAAATACAAGCTCTGACCTGCAGAAAGAGGAGAAATAGCAAATCAATAATCCATGATTCTATTTAGCTTTCCAGGGGAAGACAAATTTATGATTCAAGGTAAAGTTTAATCAGATGTTAGCACTGAAAGTAAATTTTCTGAACTTGATTCTTTAAAGCAAAAAGTATTTGGGAAATCTAAACAATGTATTTTCTAATAATATTTAACCTTTAAAATGTACAGTAACATATACATACTTATTACCCTGAGGATACAGATATTATAATTCCAAATACTTTTTTAGAGAAATTATTCAGATTTGGGGGCAATCTATTTCTATAAGACTAATGTCTCCAACAAAGGTACCTGCATTCATTTTGAAACTATTACTTATATTGTAGCATTATTATGGAAAGTGGTATTTTCATCTTTCTAGATCCTGAGTATTATTTGACATTTATTTTGACCAAAGGTCTTTACGTGTTTAATAAGCTAATTTCCTGGGCTCTCTTCACCTGAAAGCAAAATGCAGCCTTCACCTGAGTGAAACAAAGCACTACTCAAGGACATGGGATTCCTTACCACAGCAGTTTCCGCATTATTATGGAAAGTGGTATTTTCATCTTTCTAGATCCTGAGTATTATTTGACGTTTATTTTGACCAAAGGTCTTTACGTGTTTAATAAGCTAATTTCCTGGGCTCTCTTCACCTGAAAGCAAAATGCAGGCTTCACCTGAGTGAAACAAAGCACTACTCAAGGACATGGGATTCCTTACCACAGCAGTTTCCATTGTAGTGTGAACGCAGAAGCAAACTACTGCTATATCTAGTGGAATACGCAAGAGACAATATCATGTGGGAGGGGAATGAAAAATATAAAAAATAAACCCAGGATGTTATAAATAAACCCTGAGAGACACTGGGGCTTGTGCCTCCTTATTCTAAGTATAGTGAGAAAAACAAATTTGTCCAGAGAAGGGACGTTACCTCCCAGTAGCAATATCCCTTTACTATTTGTCAGGAGAATAAGCATGGACTATTGAAAAAGTGAGTCCACTTTCTTCAGCTTCTGGAGTTTCTAAAGGAAATGCTCTTTCCTCCCGTCCATTTATTCATATTAACATTGGTATGAGCAGTCTGCTTCGGAGGCATCAATTGATTCCATTTTCAGAGACTTTAGAAATGTCAGGATAAGGGGAAAAAAATGGACACTGTCTCATAGCCAAAAAGAACAGTGTTGTACTACTAACATTAATCACAATCACTTTGGGGACAATTTTCTCGACCAGCCAGTAAAATGGGTCTGGTAACATGAAATTGCATTCCTCTGAGTGATGTTTACACGGGAGTAGTGTTTCTCAAGCAGAGGTGATCTTCCCTCCCTCACCGGGGGACATGCAACAATATCTGGAGACATTTTTAATTGTCACACCTGGACGGGAAGTGCTACTGGCATCTAGTAGGTAGAGACCAGAGCTGCTGCTCAGCCTCCTACAATGCACAGGTCAGATCCGCCTATCCCAAAAGAATTACCTGACCCAAAATGTCAATAGGGCAGAAGTTGAGAAACCCTATATTGTAGAGTCCCTTCAATTTTCCCTTTGCTTATCCTTTGATTTCATGAAAGCCTCTTTACCAAGAGATAAAGTTTATATTTTCTTTAAGGATAATCAAATCACAACTTTGCTTAGGTAACAACTATGTATTCATAATCCATTTATAATAATGATGTTTATGATGACTCTAACTCATGTATTGAAAAATTCAAAGTTTTCTAAATATTCAGCTTGATTTTGGACTCCTAATGGAGTGACTGGGCTTAAGCCCAAACCTGTTGCTGGGGTGAAGCAACTCTCCAGATCACTGCTTTACTTCTGCATGCCTATCGTGTCTGGGTCTGGTGCCCAGAAATGGCTTGGCAGCTCTGAAGACAGTATTCCTTCATTTTCATTTGTGTGGGGACTTTTTGAAAGCCAGGCATACTACAGATAACATTTTTACTCTGGAAAGCATTTGATTTTCATGATTTATGGTCTTTACGAAAAAGAAGTAATGTTCAAACACCTTTGTACCTCATTTTCTGCTGTAAAACAAAGGTGGGCTGGCAATTCTCTCAGAAAGCTCAGATGCCTTTTTTGAATAAAAGACTTGCTATAGTAGGAATTTTTTTAAAAAGTCATTTTTTTCTAGTTCTTTTGGCTCATAGCGTCCTGTTAGTTCAAGTCAGAATTCTACATGATTTGGAGTTGATAGGGAAGGAAACTGTTGAGTTTGTCTATGTAGTTTAATGTGGCATCCCATTAGAATGTAATATTCTCTTTTAGATGTTTCATAGTTTAATGGAAGAAATGTACTATACACTGCCATGGCCACAGAGACCAGCCTTGATCTACACACTTGATAAAATCCACTGTGCAGTAGACCATGAAGTAACATGCAGTGTACTAATTGCAAGTTATTTCTAAGAATTCCAACTAAAACGGATTAGACACTACTTTTACTCAAAAATTCCTTTTGTGTATTGTCAATCTATCTAGAAACTTTAGGCTACATTTCTTTGGCAATATTCTATAATCCAAAGTTTTCATTCAATCATTCAAAGATATGTAGCAAATGTCCACTGCCTACATACATATAATCTTTCGCTCTGCTTACTTCCGAGTGTGGAAATATGATCTATAAAGCAAAAAATCTAGGAAGCTTTTCATTTTTCCTGAAGTCAGTGTTTTCAAAAAAGTCTTGAACATGAAAATTATCTTGATTGCTCATTAAAAGAAAAGTCTCTGTAGCCCAACTAAGATCTCTGTGGGAGGGTTCTAGGAATCTGTATTTTTAAAAATTTGTAAAGGATTCTGTGGTTCAGTAGTTTGTGAAACAATGTCTTGGCAGAGACCCAAACAGATATCATTTAAAACTATTTTTTGGTTATCTATTCACCAAAAGGCTGTTTGAAACATACAGAGCACTTACAAAAGTGTCTATCACATAGTAAGCTCTTAATGAGTGCTATATATTATAGTTTTCCATTGTCATACTCAGTGTAGATAAGTCTCTGTTCACTAAGTCAGCCTTCCAAAACCATTAGCCCTTCTCTGCCAATGGCTCGCAGAGCCCTGTGTTTATTACATC
>NW_007729551.1:169178-172331 GCF_000696425.1 Galeopterus variegatus | reverse complement strand
CCTTCCAAAACCATTAGCCCTTCTCTGCCAATGGCTCGCAGAGCCCTGTGTTTATTACATCCTTGACTCCTTTGTCTTCTGACTCAGAAGCTTGTCTAAATACCTGTCTCTCTTTTATTAACCCCCCTATTTTGATTGCTTCCTTATCTCTTCTGTTAACTGAGTATTCCTCCTGATAGTGACTTTTCTAAGAGTCTTTTAATTCTTTATCTGTGCACATAAGGAGTCCTTCCTGGGAATTCAAACATCCCATTGATAACCATCATGATATGTGCCTTGATCCTGCCTTCTAAGCCCAATTTACCTGCAACCTGGAGTCTGAGACTGATTATTTAAAACTAATTTGAGATTTCCAGGGAGTTTTGTGGCTTTCATTCCCTATAACTAGTGTTGCTTCAGTCCATACATGTTTAAACATTGCCTTGGAGTGTTTCATTTGAGTACTCTAAACCACTCACATTTGAGTAGTCTAAACCACCCACATGTTGTACATACGATGGAACACACATGTTGAACCTGGGAATACCCAGACAGTATGCTGCTTTTCTCTATGATCCAAAAGAAAATCCCTGTGCTCATTCACAGACTTCTCTGTAACTCTAGCATCTGTTCTCTTTTAGTACAACGCTTGAAACCATCCTAAGAAAGGAGCAGGAAAGTCTGTGTATAACCAATCTGCTCCTTTCCACATTATTCATCATTGCAGTGCTTTTTAAGTAAAAAAACATTTGCTTTATATATCACACATGTAAAATCTATGTGACTGAGCTAAAGGGATAAGAAAAGCAGCAGCTACAACTTTGGCTTGCTATCAATTCATGTATGTTGAACCTCTCTGTACCTAATATGAATTATAATATTGTCATCCTACAATTTTGCAATTGAGAGATCACTTCGCATTTTGTTAGGAATTCATGTGTATATACAAATAGCTTTATTCACAAAGAGAATACTTTTTCTTTATAAAGAATAATTTAGTTCTGAAGCGGGTAGATGAAAACAATTGCCTTTATTTTATCTACTGTTCTATGCTCTCAGGTCTTAATGAAATATATCAGTGGCAACTCAGGAAACTCCTAAATGGCCAAAGTAACTGCTATTACTCTGTGTTAAAAGAGGTTAAACTGCCCAAAGCCATAATTTCTAGACTTAATTGAATTCTAGCAATTCAAGCATGAGCAAGATTCCAGAAGAATGGCGAAGTTCTCTGTAGGCTTCACACAATGGGAATGCGTGGGCAGATGCCATCTGCAGCTCAGGGGTGGGGAAACAAAAAGACATTTGAGGAAGAGGGAATTTCTTACAGATATGATATAATGGGAAAGATCTGAAAGTCATCCATCATGACTGTGACATTCCTCACACGCAACAACAGCCAGAAGCCACGAGATGTCACGTACCGCCTGCGGCGTGTCAGGCCTTCTGCATCAGCACTTCTGTGCATCCGCCACCTCCGCTTTGTCGGCCACTCTGCTGCACTGCCTGGGGAGGCCCGAGAACGCCTCTGCCTACCCCCACCCCCAACATTTGCTATTGCAGGCTTTCTTATCACACACCCCAACAGGCACTCAGGCCACATTCATGCAGTGACAGAGTGACAATCAGAGCTGAACAAGGATGCCAACGTCGCCAGATGTTGCTAGATCTCCTAAATTAGGTTAGTGCAACCTCACTGTTCCAGGAGGGTCAGAACAATGCAGGCCAGGAGAGGGCACATGGCTGTGCCCAAGCTCTCATGTGAACAGCTGCTCAGAGATACAAAGAATAGGACAAGGTTCCATCCGCTTCCTTTCGGTTGTCCCTACAGGCCTTACTTTTAAGTAATTATCTCAAGAAATAGAGCACAGATTGGGTTAAGACGAGCAAGAAAAAAATATAAGCTATGTTTTTATATCACTGAGCCATATCAGCCTGTCACTTATATCCAAATGTTGTTCATTTGATTTCAAAGTGCCACGTGGCATGAGTACACATACACACACATACACGTTTTACATTAGAATGAGTCATAATTAAATCTGTATTATATTCTGTTGCTTTAACCTCTGTATACCATTTGTTTTTGTCTCATCTTCCCAATGAAATTTCACACTCTCCAAGTGTAGGATCCATGGGTAGTGTTTCCCCTCAGAACCTCAGCGCCTAATACAATATTAAACAAACACTAGTTGCTTGATGAACGAACAGTTTATATTAACGGATTTCTATGTTTTTTTGTTTGCCTGTGTTTAATATTTCTATAGGTCATATAAGAAAACTGAAGACAACTTACAGAGTGAGAAAACCAAGGTTGAAAATTTTTGGCTTGGACCATATTAAAAGATCAGATTTTATCACTGAAATTGAGAATATTAGTAGCCTGAAATTCCTATGTTGTTCAGAATGATTTTCCAGATTAATATTCTACAAATTGTGCCAACATTTCATGTTCGAGACTTGTTTATAACTAACATATAAATATCCTACTTGCAGGTGCATCTAGGTATATTGATTACTAACCCACAGGAATCCATAAAATCTACAAATAAAGAACAACTCTCCAGAGCAATAACTTGATTGAGTGTAAAATAGTTGGAACTCTTGCTGACTGAGTGAATTGTGTGTTTGGAAACAATCTTACAAAAATATCAACCATATCCTGAAGTTGGCACTTCAAGTTTACCTGGGAAAAATCCATGTTATATAGGCATAGTGTACTGTTTTCATTTCCATTGCAATATCCTTTGTATTTGTTTATATTAATTACTTCTTCCTAGATCTTAGTGATTATTCTTGTTTCTTCCAGCATTTTATGAATTTTAACTACACACATAAAAAGAGTTGATTTATATTATAGTCAAGTAATTGTATCCATTTCTGAATATATTCCCCTATTTGAACTCTATATATTGCTATAATTTTAATAGTGTATTATATATTGAAACAACTTTTATTTGGAGCATTAATGCAATAAAATGTTTTATATTTATCATTATACAAATGGTAGAGATGACCTGGTGAAAATAAGAAGTTCTTACTCTACTTGATGGAAAGTTCACATTTAGCTCCGATTTATATGTTGCAGACCAAAACGTGGATTGGGGATGATAAAAAAAAAAAAACAAAGTCAAGTATATGCTTATTAGTGACTATTAAGAGAAAATTTGATGTTAT
>NW_007729551.1:151712-168702 GCF_000696425.1 Galeopterus variegatus | reverse complement strand
CTTGATGGAAAGTTCACATTTAGCTCCGATTTATATGTTGCAGACCAAAACGTGGATTGGGGATGATAAAAAAAAAAAAACAAAGTCAAGTATATGCTTATTAGTGACTATTAAGAGAAAATTTGATGTTATTTAAGACACAGTTAAGATAGTGTACCTAACTCAGTTCTTAAACTGTAATTCAAACAAAAAATATGAAACTAAGGACAGTAAGGATTTATTCAATGTTAGCTTCTATACACAAAGTTTTCCTGTTAGAATTAAACTGTAATTTACATAACTAGATTAAATGCAGACAAGAAATTATGTTAAAATAAATTAATCTGTGTTTTAAATATCTGTTCCTTTTTAATCAGGCACTTGGAGACTGACATTCTAACTTTGATGACTAAAAATATATATGGCATAAAAAATATACACCACAATGTAAATTATACATTATGTATGTAAATACTGAGGACACACCAGGGAACATATTACATATATGTACATGCCACCTCATCCTTACAGTATTCCTAGCACTTAACACAGTGCCTGGCACTCAAAACATATGTGTGAATGTTTGAAAATATATGGAATGTATGTGTTCTTTTGCAGTAAGATAAAAGANATATGTGTGAATGTTTGAAAATATATGGAATGTATGTGTTCTTTTGCAGTAAGATAAAAGAAAGACTCCAAGAAGGCTTTGCATATGTAAAATTATGATCTTATAAGGTCAATTATAGTATAAAATATTTCATTCAAATTAAAGGCTTTACAGAGTGTATCTCAGAATGTATTGTACACATAAATCTCCTTCAGTGAATCATTTTCAATAAGTACTTTTCCATAGAGCAACTGAAAAGGGAATGTGAAAGAAGGTTATAGATAAAACATAACAGAGCTTTATGATTAATGTTTCTGAAATCCTCAGGGTATCATTTCATGACTCGGGAAATAAAGGCTCATAAAATCAATTAAATCAAACCAAGTTCAGCACGTTGTATTCAACACTCAGATTTTCTGAATTTTATATAAAGTTTGTTTGCCAGAAAGATTGGATTATTTATGTCTACATTAAATTTGCTGATGGTAAGCAACTACAACNCGGGAAATAAAGGCTCATAAAATCAATTAAATCAAACCAAGTTCAGCACGTTGTATTCAACACTCAGATTTTCTGAATTTTATATAAAGTTTGTTTGCCAGAAAGATTGGATTATTTATGTCTACATTAAATTTGCTGATGGTAAGCAACTACAACGATGAATAGGGAGATTCTCTTGATCACAGAAAGGAGCATATGTACTATTTTAAAAGTTTCAGTGAATGTGCATAATTTTAGAATAACATAATATTAACAATTATCTGAACATTTTGTATGTAGTAAGTACCTCTGATTCTAGTCAGCTTTAAATGCATAGACAGATGGAAATGTTGATAAAAACAAAAAAGTAAATTCTATAATGAAAGATTTTAGTTGTTGAAAAGTCTCTTCTCTAGGGAATTTGAGATTATACTTTGGACAAACTAAAAAAAGTGGGTGATTCCATAAACTTAAAGTAAACTTTTCGTACATATTGTCTAAGATATCCCCCTTTGGCTACGCTTACTTATTATGACCGTTACAGTCCTCTGGCTTCAACATCAGAACAAATGACTCAGGCAATTAGCAAAAGACCAACATTATACAGCCTCATACCCACAGATACTGTGTTTTGAAAATTGAGCACAATGTCATTTTAGAATTCGCTCTTTTAGAGAAGACCAAAAAAGCACAATATTTTATTTTCTAGCCCTTGCTTTTCTTTAAACAAAATTGCTTAATTTTTTTTTTCAAAAGTTAATGTACATTTATACGAGTCAAACATCAAAAACTACTAACGGCATATAGTTAAAAGCACTTTCCCTTAACAAAGTTTTTTGGAGTCGGTTCCCAGTTTCACCAAGAAGTAGATTTGCATCTTGTTTTCTGTTCTATGTCTTACTCTTGGGAGCTTCTAGGAAGAGGTGTTTATAGAACGATGCTCATTTCAGAAGTTCTGCCTTCTTGCTTGAAGCATCAAACCAGGGCCCTTGAACGTTCTCTAAGACCCTGTCCTCTTTGTTGGCTCCCAAGCCTCTCAGATATTTTCACCTGCTTCTACTTCAAAGTCTACTACATTCACACTCTATTTCCCTACACCAGAGTCTCTCAATCAAGGTCGATTTTGCTGCTGTCCCTCCACTTCCCACCCCCACCCCAGAGGACATTTGGCAATGTCTAGAGACGTTGTCACACTGGGAAGTGGTGCTACTGGCATCTAGTGGGTAGAGGCCAGGGGTGCTGCGAAGTGAGCATTCTGCAATGCACAGGGCAGCCCCTACAACAAAGGATTAGGTGGCCCAAAATGTCAATAGTGTCCAGTCTGAAACTGTTCAATTGCTGCTGAAAGTTACCTATGTCTGTTACCTACTCACTTGGGCATAAAGTTCTAGATTTAATCCTGAGTTGGTATCTTTCTTGTCTATTTTTCTCATTTCTGCCACTCCATTCAATCCCAGAGTTTCACTTGGGTTTCTGCCTTGGAAATTTTTGTTCATTGATTATTTTCTTTATTTCTACTACTACCATTATTACATGCATAAATTTGGGTAAAAAAAATACAGTTTGATTGATCTTAAGTGTTCAAGTCTCTACTCTCTATTGCTAAATTAAATTTTCAGAATTATATAATGTTTTTCTCACATCAAAAACTTTAGTGACACCTTTATTTTAGGATTCCTTGACAGTTGGGCCCTTACCAACACCTTCCTCTTCTGTGCTGCATGAAACTTCCATTCCAGCCAAACTTGCCTACTCATTATTCCATTTTTTTCTAAATGTGATAGCCAAATTAAATAATTCCACTATGTGAGCAGTTCTACTAGATAGCAAAATAATTGATTAGTTAGCCATTAACAAAGACAGGTTTATCTTTTTGAAGGCTCTATCCTTGATATCTTAGAATACACATCTTAGGATTCTGGAATCATACTAACTGAATTCAGTTCTTGGCTCTGCCACTTACTAACTTAGGCAAATCACTTTATTTCCCCATCTGTAAAATGGATAAACAATAATGCTTACCACAGAGGGTGGTTACGCAACTTAGAATGGTTCCTGGGATATAGTAAGCACCAGGTAATTAGGCTATTATTTCAAAAGAGAAGAGTATTATTTATTTTACAAACTCACATTTGAAGATCACATACAAATGTTTAGTGTTAATAATGTTATTGTGCCCATTAGTATGGTAGCCAAAGAGATGCATCTTCTAATGCATGTCAAATAGTTTGATCTGAATATTTTCTGAACGTATGATCAACCATATTTTTCTTTATGTAAGAATTGTGTGTATATGTGTGTTTTCTCTGAGGGACCTAACAAGATTCTTTAACCTACAAATCCCAAGAAGGTGCAAAACTTCAGCATACTCACCATTCCCGCATTAGCAAAGTTCCCCATGTTGTCAGCTTTATCAAATTTCTGAAGTTCGGTATTCAACTTGTTCACTATTAATTACAATAGGGCTCTGATCTACTTAGGGAATACTGCAAAAAGCAATTAAGAGCAAATCAGAACCAAAAATAAAGGACAGGCTTTCTTTTTGCTTTTTTTTTTTTTTTGTCAAATTTTTATTTTGTCAATATACAATGTATATGATTATTATGAGTTTCAGTGTTTTTTACTGTAGCTTCCCATGGATGGGATGAGAAGCAGGCCCATTTCAAATTACCAAAGTTGTTTATTTTAAATGGGGGGAGAAGGAGGGAGACATTTTCCCCCAAAACATGCACCTTTCTTACAGAGTTGCTATTGTCTCCCTGTTTTTTCCCCTAGGTAGTCTCTCTCCCCGTGACTGATGGTAAGGGCAGGAAAGCCAAACAGATGGGACAATGTGAACTTTCCTGCCTGTTGTATAGGCTCTAGATAACCATTTTATTTTGTAACTCAAATTCTTTTTTTTTTTTTTTTTTTTTGTGATCTCCTCTGCAGTATCAAACTCTCCCCAACTCCTCTCCAAACCACCACCCTCTTAAGTGGAGCTAGTAGAACAAGTGAGGATCTGCCTGTAATTACTGCTTAACTCATTTGCATGTGGATGTTCTCATTATAATGTCATTAGCATGGGGAGGGAGTCTGGTTGCCAGAGCAACCAGGAGTGGGGCAGGTGCAGTTCAGCCTCAGCTGGATTCTCTGCTTGGTTTGGTCAAACTCCACCTGTATTCCTGGCCCTTATCAGTCTTGTGACTGCCAGAAAGGAAATATTCTACAGTGTTACCCTTTTTATTTTGGCTGTGTCTCTGAAATTTCTTGGTAATCTGTACAGTTCAGCCTGATTTTACTAATAACCCTTTTCATTTTAACTAGCCATGATTGGGGACTTTAGCTTCTAGTCTGTGCTGTCCAAGATTGTAGCCACTCACCACATGTGGTTATTGAGCACTCAAAATAGGTTTAGTCTGCATTGATATGTGCTTTAAGTGAAATATACAAAAAGGGCTTGAAAGTCTTAACATGAAAAAGAATGTAAAATATCTCATTAATAATTTTATTAATCTTAAGTCTATGTTGAAATGGTAATGTTTCAGATATATGAGGTTAAATAAAATATATTATTAAAATTAATTTTACCTAGTTCTTTTTACTTTTAAATATGGCCAAAACATTTAAAGTTACATATGTGGCTTATGTATATGTTCCACATTATATTCTTATAGGTAGCACTGTCCTAAGTAACAGATTCCTTTTCCAAATCTCTTCTCTGATCAGTACTGCCTTCTTAATCATTATAGACATTTTCAATAGCTGTCATCCTATGGAGAATTTCCACATCTAATTCTTTCTGGATTACCTAGCAATCTGCTTGTTTTAGCTATTGTTTTATAAATACTCTTAGAGGTTAAGAAATTTGATTTTTCTATCAGCCCAAGAATTCCCTTGTATTGCGGTGCTGATAGATGGTTAACCAGGTCCTGCCTGGGGGCCACTACTTAACGCAACAGTGGATATTTAAAAAACCTCAAATTCTAAGAAAATTTTCCTTACATTGTCAGGAAATCTGCTTCCTTACGAAGCTCCCCGCTGATATCAGTTCTGCCTTCGGAACAAAATAGAATAAGGGTACAACTCTTCCACATGACAGCTCTCCATTAACTTGAGGACTGCTGTCATGGTCTGCCAAGCTAAGCCTCTCTTTGTTAAACATTACCCACTCCCCTCAACAATTTCTCATGAGACATGGCCTCGAGGCTCAACCATGCTCATTGTCCTCCCCCAGATTTTTGTCATTTGTCAATGTCCCTGTAAAAATGTGGACTCCAGAAGTGGACACCTAACTCCCGATGCAGTGCTGCACGCTGGGCAGAAGACAGTAAGACAATTCTACCTCTTCATCTGAACACTAGGGCTTGGTTTATTTAGCTTAAAACTGTATTTGTTTTGTCATCTCCTCTACCCTATTGTTGACATATGTTGAGCTTTACATCCACTCAACTTATCAGATCTTTTTCCACATAAACTAACATAAAGTCATAACTTCTTTATTGTGGACTTATATAATTGATATTTTAAAAATCTAAACCTAGTACTTTATGCTTATGTCAGTAAAATTTCACTTTGGGGCTTTATTCCACTGTTGCAGTGTACCAAGAAAGTTTTTTAAGTCTTTTTTTTGCTCACTGAATTAGCTATTCTTATCAGTTGTGTACCAGTCAAAGGTATGATAAACTTGCTTTTGATGTCATCTTAATCACTGATAAATGTGTTGAGCCAGACAGAGCCATCTTGTCCATTAAGATATAAGAGACTTTGTCAACTGTCTTTCTAAAATTAAGATACACCATGGTGTTATCTGTTGTTATCTAATGTAATTATTCTGCCAGAAAAGAATACCAAACAACAACTCTTCATTGTGTGCTTACGATGTGCCAGAAATTTTCTGCATACCAAGGTATGACTTGAATTTGGTGAAACAATTTTGATATCTGCTAATCACTCCTTCCTTTTCTATATGTTCCCAAGCGGTCTGTTTAACAATCTGTTAGGATGGTTAGGGCATTTTGCCAGAGATCATCATTAATTTTAGTGGCTTATAGTTTCTGTAGTCCAGGCTTTTCACTTTTTACATAACATGATGCCATTTGCCACTTGCTAATTTTTTAAAATTTCTTTTCGTTCTCAGAGTGTCTTAGAGACTATCAACCATGATTCCACAACAGAACCTGAAGGTTATTTTATTTTCTTGAGAGAGAGTTGGACTTTACTTAAGTTGCTCTCTATTTTTTTCTTTTTTTTTTTTCTCCCACCTTGGAGAAATTGTGTCTGGCTTGGTCACCACTTATAACCTGGCATCTAACACAGAGTCTGAATGCTGACTGCTTACATTTTCAATCTTTTTTCCTTCCTTTACCTTTCCAGTTTAAAAGTCCACTTCTTCATCTCAGTGAAAAAGAAGGAAAATAAAGTTATATAGGTCTTCTGTCTTCTCTCTTTTTAAATTAATATTACAACATCTTTTCCCAGACATGATCAACAAATCTGTTCTTCGTTCATTCTTTGCAAACAAAAGGTACACCCAGTTTTATATACATAATTTTCATCAAGGTAATGTAACTAGATCCCAGGTTGGTTTTTACTCTTAGATTTACTACCAGATCATTTGGAGGCTTTGTATAGCTTCCTTTTCCCTTTACTCTGCTTCACACTTATGAATATGTAGCCATATAAAATGAAAATTTTATAAAAATTGCCATCAGATTTTCTGTAGGAACAATTCATTGAATTTTATTTTTCTGCAGCTTCTGCAGAAGTATGTAATATCTTAACACTAACACATTTTGTTAAATGGACTAATAAAATATTGCAAAAATCATTATCCATTTAATTCTTTGCTCAATGCTTATATTGTTACCTGTATTTCATGTATGTATATGCCACAGTGGTTGGCAATAGTTGTGTGATTATAATGGTCTAAAGTCACACATACATTGCTGCAGGGTCCCAGAGGAAAAGTTCTAAATAGGTGCTTTTAAATAAAAGGATGATAAACTGTTACCACCTATGTTGCCAAAAGGTAAGTGATTATATATAACTGGATGAATATGAAAGCTACTGTAAGCTATGAGTTTACTGCTCTGCATTTATAAATGTTAAATCCACACTTAGATTTTATCTGCTCATTAAATGAGAAGGCAAACTGTGAAAGCATAATTTGACTAATTCAGTCAAAATTATCATATCAATCATTTGGATATTTCAGAGGAAAGTTTTAAGTGCCTGAATTATCAAAGTAATTACTTCATTTCTCCATTCCCTTTACTCTGTGCATATGAAAAGATAATCTGATAGACATTTTTTTTTCTTTTTAGAAAAAGACAGTTGTTTAAAATTGGGAACCACCCAATATAATCTCTGAAAACCTTTGACAGTTTTGCATCTGGCTTCTTTTGATTAATATTATCATCTCATTTTTATTGCAATTTTTCCAAAACAAAGAGCATCTTTTCCCAAACTTATTTGTCAGTATAATGCAAATTAAAAATTTAAGCGTAATATTGTAGATTCTTTCCTCACAATATTGCAAAAACAGCCTTGAATTGAATTGGATCGTATGGGCTTACTCAACTTAGTTAAAATAGGTAAACATAAGAGAAACAAGATACTGATGGTAATTTTATTCATGTCTCAAATTTACAATAACCTCAAATTATTTTGCTTGATTTGTTTTTCCACCAATAATTTAGTTTAATTTATCACTATACAAAATCTGAATAAGTTATCAGAATATTGAAATACATAATCTTTTTAGCAAACCTTTTCATCCTGAGATTGTACTTATTTTTCCACCCAGTGAAAGACTTTGTTACAACTTGCAAGAGAATTTTCTAACCAAAAGAAAGCAATGAATTGACTAATTAGAAATGCATCCATCTGTTCGTTTGCTTGTTGCCTTGCTATCTGAAACATGCAGATTTAAGTGGGTTGTTTTATTTATGAAGACCCTTTATCTGGGAGTTATGAATTTTTAAGCTTGCATTCATAAATACAATAAAGGTTAACATTGTAACAAAAGTTAAATATACAGGGCATTTTATATATTCCTTTAATAGATTTTAGATTTTAAACAAGTAATTTTGGAAAACAGACCTTTCTTATATAAAATGCAAAATAAGATTCAACTATTCCCTTTACAGAATTTTTGCAGAAAATGAGGGATTTACACATAAAAATGTCAAGTTGCATATGACCCATTTGAATTTTACTTTGTTTACGCATAGTAGATAATTACTTTGAAGTGATTGAATATGAACCTTTATTCTTCCCCAAGGAAAAGTGTGGAAACTGCTAGAACAATTTTTTATATTATTTTAGAATTGAAAGGAGCCATCAAGATGATCTAGATTGGAAGCTAAGGTTTAATGAGATGGAACTACTTGTCCAGAATGCAGGGCTTATGTCCAGAACTCAAAAAGCTCATGGAAAGATTTGTGTTATCTTTCAATTTTATTTTGCCACAAACTTTTTGAAGTTTGCCCTAATATAATGTTCCTTTCATTGTTTAACTTGTTTTTGTAGTACCTGAGCTAAAATTGTTTGATTTTCATGTTCTGCTTTATTATAAAGAGAATAAATTTTCCGTTAGCTAAGATTGTAACATCCATGTTTGGGAGAGAGCAGTTTTGACTGATATCTGTATTTCAATGTAAATTTCATGTGTACAAAAACAGTTGTAGCTCACACTGTGACAGCCACGCAAAGAAACAGCTTGTGTGTGTGTGCACCCACACGTGTGCATACACACAGACATGCACATTCTGCAAAAGATAAAGCCCAACATATAAATATATAAATATAAAAACTGATTAATCTCTGCAGGAGATGGTATATGGGAAGAAAATTATTCCTTATGGACTAATAGTGCTTGCACCTCTGAGTCAACACGTGTGCATACACACAGACATGCACATTCTGCAAAAGATAAAGCCCAACATATAAATATCTAAATATAAAAACTGATTAATCTCTGCAGGAGATGGTATATGGGAAGAAAATTATTCCTTATGGACTAATAGTGCTTGCACCTCTGAGTCGGAGACTAATGATAATGTGGAGAAAAGGGAACTCTTGTACACTGTTAGTGGGAATGCAAATTCGTACAGTTATTATGGGAAACTGTATGGAGTTTCCTCAAAAAAATTAAAAAGAGAACTACAGTATGACCCAGCAAGATCACTTCTGGGTATTAACCCAAAAGATTTGAAATCAGTTTGTCAAAGAGATGTCTATCTATACTCCCGTGTTCATTGTAACACTATTCTCAATAGCCAAGTTATGGAATAAAACTAAGTGTCTATCAATAGATGAATGGATAAAGAAAATGTGTTATATATACACAATGGAATACTATTCACCCTTTAAAAAGAAGGAAATTCTGTCATTTGTGAAAACATGGATGGAATTAGAGAACATTATTCTAAGTAAAATAAGCCAGGCACAGAAAGGCGAACACTACGTGTTCTCACTTATATGTGGAATTTAAAACAGTTGAACTCACAGAAGCAGAGAGTACAATGGTAGTTACAGAGGCTGGGGGGTGAGGAGGATGGGGAGATGTTAAACAAAGGGTACAAAATCTTAATTTGACAGGAGAAATAAGGTTTATTTTGAGATCTGTTGCACAGCATTGTGAATATAGCTAATAATAAATAGTGTATTGTACATTTCAAAATTGCTAAGAGAATAATTTTCAAATGTTCTCACCAAAACATGGTATTTGAGGTGATAGATATGCTAATTAGCTTAATTGAATTATTCCACATTGTATTCATAAATCAACATATCAGTTTGTGTCCCGTAAATCTCTACAATTATAAATTGTCAATTTGCAATTAAAAAAAGAGAAAAAGACTAATGGCAAATGGAAGCAGTACTCTTCATAAAAAAGTACTTGTGAGGCTCTTTAAAAATATTTTTTAATTACATCAAATATTAGAAATATATGGTCCGTGTAAAAATAATGGTTTACCACAATTATCTATAACTTCACCCATTGAACAACAAACTGAGTTCCAATAATATTAACAGCAAACAACTATTTTGTGCCGGTCATTCTGTTTAGGGCTGTATATAGAGTATCTCATTTCACTTCTATAGCAACCCAAGGTAGACACTATTATTAGCCCCATTTTATTTGAAGAAACTGAAGCCCTCACTTAGGCATACATTTCCCTCCTAGAAGGTGATAAATGTAAAGAGAATTACTGTGTGTAAGAAGCAGAGTACATGAAAGCTGAAATGAGGTTGAACCTGACTGGTCAGCAAAGGTCCTTTAAGTGATGCCTTTCCTTCCCTGCTTTAGGCTTAAAGCAGGTAAGTCAAATTTGGGTCTCAATAAAGTTACAAACCACGTGTCATAGACAATCAAGGTTACTCTCAAATGGTCAAAACTACAAATGTTAAATCTGTCTATGAGTCTACTAGGCCATATTCATGAAGAAAGAAATCGATTTGTATATAATTCTTAATTCTGACAATATTTTTTTAAAAAGTGAACCAATTCTAAATTATCTTTGATTTCTGAAAAAAGTGAGACCAAGGGTAAAAATTTAAAAGCTCTAGTTTTTTTAAACCTCATTCGAATCACCAATTAGAATTTTCTAAACCACCAAACTTTTAGGCACGGTTGCTGACAATTGGCTCAGCTATTCGTGTTTGGGGTTTTCTTTCTTTTCTTTGTTGGGGGCAAATAATGACGGATGGCACCAAATAAAAACAAAAATATGGTATAACACAAGGCTATTCATTTTGCTGTGGCAGTAAGCAATTGTGTAAAAATTTACATTTATTCCCCAAATGGCTATAACAAATGGACGCCATAAGGAAAGTCAGTGTAAATCTTATGTGATCACAGAAAATAAGTAAGTGGCAGTAAGCAATTGTGTAAAAATTTACATTTATTCCCCAAATGGCTATAACAAATGGACACCATAAGGAAAGTCAGTATAAATCTTATGTGATCACAGAAAATAAGTAAACCTTCCAAAGTTTTGAGAAAATTTAAACTATCAGCAGTTCAATTTTATATCATGGATTAGTTAGAACCTGATCATTTATGAACACAAATACAGGGAAATACCCTTCCACTCAATGCACATTCTAAAATTCATTTTTATGGTTATTATTTCTCAAATTAAATAAACTGAGCATACACGGAAAAATGTATGTTTCCCACGGTGAAGAAAGAATTAAAGAAAAACTCAATCATAGGCACTTAAAAGAAAATCAATAAATTTCTTTGAGGTTTCAAGAAGCAGTTTTATACAGGTGTTGATTTTTGAGGAATTTATTTTTTCTTTAACAATAAACAGCCATCCTCCTCCTCCAAAGAAATTGCTTCTATTCCGAGTTAGAGGCAAGAAATATTACTTGGAAGGCATATTCTTTGTAAATAATTAGTATTACTGAGTATGCGTGAGTTCATGCCTGTGTGTGACATTTGTGTAGATGATCTGGTGTACTTTGTATTGAAATGCACCAAACCAACCCAAATTGAGTTCTGAAGACCAATATTACTCTTGGCATTAAGAAGATAATTTACTAAAAGACTATTTCTATCCATAACCAAGTGCAATTTATTGGGGGTTTTCAGAGCTTTAAAATATTAGTTCCCAGTACTATTTCATTTGTTCTCACCAATTTCATCATCTTGAAAATTAATCAACCGTCAAAAAAGTTGAACTCTAAGTGATATTAGATTTGAATTATGCATGTGCATTTTTTCAAAACATGAAGAGCAAAACATTTGACAGAATTATAAATAGATAAATTATCTCTGAAAAACAATCTAAGTAAACTGAGAATAATCAATAGTATAACTTTAATTTTAAAAGTTAAAGGTTTTACTATCTTTGCATCTCTTCCTCATGTGTGTGCAGAGAAAGAATTTCCAGAATTCCTTACATTTCTTAGACATTTCTTAGTACTAAAACTTCCTATTTTAATACTAAGTATCAAAAAAGAAGTACTGTTTTTGAAGATTAGCTGTAGTCAGAAAAAAAAAGAATCACAAAATTATTTTCTTGGTAATTATTAGCTTTATACTTAACAAGTTTAAGGCACTGGTGAATCAAACATTTGCCAAACATTCCCCATGGATTTGCCAAGCATCTGTGTTAACATCTCAAATAAGCTCCAGGGTTATAAAGTTATTTGCTCAGGTTTATTAGTTACACTCTTGCTCTGAACATTTGCTCCTTGCCTTTTGCCTGGCTACATGAGAAACCCAATTGTTGCAAGAAACAGTACTCCTAAGCAGACAGCAAACCAGACAACTTATACAGGAAGGTAAACTATAATATTCAAATTTATATTCAACTATATTAATTTATATTCAAATATAATATTCAAATTTATATTTGCAATTTTTACTTTTACACCTCCTAATCTCCAATAAAACAAAAACAGAAATAAAAAAAAGTAAAACCTGGGTATAGCTAATATGAAAAGTAAATTTTAATACATTGTTATCTAATAATGTATTAAATATTTTAGGTGACATGTACCTTAACTGAAACAGATGCAAATATATTTCATTTTCAGCAGCAAGGTGAAAATTAATCTGTTTATTTTTATAGAATATCAGGGTTCCCGGTGATCTTAGCAGAAACATAGAACATTTTGTTTAAAGATTCTGTAACTTTAGCTGATCAGGAATATGAAGTTCAATTTAGAAGACTCTATAATCAGAATGCGGATGGCACCAAATAAAAACAAAATAATTAAAATAAGGCCTACATCTCATTTTAGGCTCTTTTTATAGAGATCAAAATCTAATTTGTGCTAGTGACCTATCTGACTTTTCATGGAAGTAATCTGCTGTACAAATAGAAATGTCTCAAGAGTGTGGCTTCATATTGCAGGATGTGACTTCCTTCCAATATTAAGAGTTTAAATTATACAGGATGAAATCCATACACAGTCATGAGGAGAACGTTCCTCCAGCTACTCTCCAATTATCCAAAACACATGTTCCCAAGAAATTTTAGGAAGATATATCAGTACTTACAAGTCAGTTAAGGATCAGTCAATCCAAGAAAGGGAAAGCTAGATATATCCAATCACTCACACTAAGAGAGAAACTAGGGCTATTCTTGGGCACCAACCCCCCGGTAAAGTACAGCAAGGGTGCTTTATTCTTTGCCTCAACAACTCCTGGAATGCTTGACTTCCCAGGGTGATTTTACATTGCATTGGTGCTGGGCTGCTGATGTGGGGGTTTGGTATACGTGTTTGCATTTTTGCATGTGCTTGAGAAAGCAGTTTCTGAGGGAGCTGGGCACCAAAACCCTCCCACCACTAGTCGCCCACCCACACCCAGCATTCCATGAATCCCGTGTGTCTCTTCCCCCCACCCCTTCTCCATCTAAATGTAGAGCTGGGCCTCAGGAGACCTCAGCACACAAAGCTTGCATCCAAGGCTGTCACTTGACTGACAGCAGAAAGGTTGCAGGGAGATGGACAGCTGTGTGTAGGTGGACACACAAAAAACAAAGAGCTGAGCAGATTAAATTAGAATCCAACAAGAGGAAGGTTCTAACTCAAAGACCTTTCCAGACTTAAAGCTAACCCACAGTGATTGTTAACCATGTGAGGTACTTACATACAGGAGATTTAAAGCCGGCTAATCTTATTTTTAATCTAAGTTAGGGTTTTAAAACGAATACCCAAGTTTATAAATAGATGGCTACCTACAACACATGAATACATATTGTGAAGTGGTGCAAGAAGTGTGTTGCTAAAGAAAGCTATGAGTGGAAAGACCCAAAACATCCTGAATTTCCTTGTTACCTTTGCAATGATTTCTGCATTGAAAATTTAGTTCACTGAGTAACTTTAACCAGGGTGGCCTGCTAAGCAGTGTGGGCACAACTAGGCATTTATCAAAGTATTTTAAATTGCAACAATCCAAGTGAAAACTATAAAGGTTTCAGATGAGAACATAATGAGACACACAGAGGAAATGGGGCCCAGCTTTACTGAGCTGCAGTAAACTGACCATTTAATGGAACAGACTTGATTAATTTCCTGCCGATGTTCAATTACCTCTGATAGGTGTCTAATGTAATATAAATAGTCAGGTTGAAGTTGCAGCAATGGGACCTTACTCTTAAAGTTAATGTATGTTGGAATCCCGCTCATAATCACCTGTACATGCTTGGGTTCAAATTTGTTTTAATTCAGAGCTGCAAGGGATAAAGGTAATAGATATTTAAAGAGTGGTTACATATACACTATCCCACATGTTAATCCTGAATGTCAAAGTGAGACATTAAATCTCAGGAGATAAATCCTGTAATATTTATAATGTACAGATATTCTATATAGGAGAAAGATTTATCTCTAACTGAGACAACGCAGCCTCCAATCCAGCTACAAATTGTTGAGGGTGTTCTTAAAAGGCTACTTTTATACAGAGCCACAAATTTAAATAATAAATGGCATGGGGATACATTCTCTGTATTTTAATGACTAATTTTTAATTCCTTCTTTATTGCTCAGCAAAAGGAGAACCTAGGGTGCACACACATGCAGAGTTGAATAGAAAGAAAAACAAATGGTTGAATTGATGATATACTTTAAATGTCAGTTTGAGTCAAATGATCTGTTACTAACTGAATTTCTTTTTACCTCCCTACTTCAAATAACTCATTGTTTGCCTGAATTAAGCCAGTTTATTTGTGCAGTTAAATGTCAGTTTGAGTCAAATGATCTGTTACTAACTGAATTTCTTTTTACCTCCCTACTTGCAAATAACTCATTGTTTGCCTGAATTAAGCCAGTTTATTTGTGCAAATATAGTCAAAGTCTAAGAGAAAGTGATTCCACATATCTCTAAGTGTAAGATAGCTTCTTTCTGAAGCTGTATGACATGTGTTTGTCCATAGACTCCTAAGTTAACACTTATTTTATATGAAGTCCTTATTGTTTTTAAATATTGCATGTCTGGAAAGTCCCCAAATGATGCCAGTTCTAACCAAATCATGTTTTTGAATTTTGCTTTTGTATTTCTTGTTACAGGGGGCCTTCAAAAAGTTCATGGAAAGGGCCGGTCCGGTGGCACACTGCTACAGTGCGCCCTTGGGAGTGCGGCGGCGCTCCCGCCGAGGGTTCGGATCCCACATACAGACCGGTTCCCGCTCACTGGCTGAGCGAGGTGCGGGCGCGGCACCAAGGGTTGCAATCCCATTGCTGGTCCCAGTCCGGTACGGGCGCGACACTGAGGGTTGCGATCCATTGCCGGACACGAAAAAAGAAAAAAAAAAAAAAAAGTTCATGGAAAGATTCATTTTATCTTTTAATTTCATTTTTCCATGAATGTTTTGAAGTGCCCCTTGGTTTATTAATAGGAAGTTTATTTATGTTCAAATGATTTCCATGAAGTTTCATTACTGCACAGTGGCTCCTAAGACAGCACCAAACAAAATTTTAGAAAAGTCTTGCCCCCTGGAGGACTGTACCCTTTCTGTCTCCCCTTCTCCACCTCAGTGACTTGTAAAGCTTCTTGCTTTGTCTTGCTTTCTCACCCTCCTCTTCCATAAGACCTGAGCTCTGTGGCTATCTTTCCCACTTAGGTGTAACCAGCTAAGAAGAGTCCTTGCTTCTTATCTGCATAAGAACAGCATCAAAGCCTTGACATCAAAGGATGAAATCTACCACTGGTTTCCTGGGGGCTTCAGGAAGTCCATTCCATGTTGTTTCAGAGCACTCTATTTAAAATGGTAGCTGGTGGTCCTAGCATTTTCTGACAAAGGTAGAGATTTCATTAGGTGAAGCTTTGGTTATTCATTAACACTATTATCACCTGGTTGTGGGACTTTTGATTCCTCACATCTTGTTTCACTCAATTATTTTTGAAACTATTATATTTGAAGACAGGCATAATCCCTAGGTTCAAGTCCAGTTGAATCATCTAGGAATATAAGAGTTGGATGTAAGCTGTCATAAATCGTGAATGAAAAGAGGGGAAGAATTTAGAATTTATTTCCCACCCCTACTCGGAGTTGGTAAAATAAAGGGTTCTCTTTTCATGGAGCACAAAAGGTAAATCACAGTGCTTGGTTTTCTTGTGGAAGGGACGATTCAAGCTGATTAAATGATTTCCCATTTAATAGTGTTAATAGTTATTAATGAAATATTATTTGAGAGTAAAACAGCTATCTATCATGTGCCAGATACTATACTGTGAACTCTACAAAATTCATTCAATATTTAGAAGAATCATATAATGTAACTATCTACAATTTACATATGAGAAAACCATATCTCAGAGAGGTTAAGTAACTTACTCAAAGACACCCAGCTAGTAAAAGGCCAACTGGAATATCAAACCAGGGATGTCTTAATTGAAAACCCTGTCCTTGAAATGGTAGGGAGTCACTGCAGCACTGTGGTCATCCTCCATTCTATTGATAAAACTGACATACAGGGAATTCTGGCTGAACTAGCTAGAAAATCTGCCACAGTGTCTAGAAAAAGGCACAATGGATTTATCTTCTCATTCTCACCCTCTCTCTAGTCTTCCACACATCCTCTTTACCATTGCTTATTTTTTCCACAGGTCAGAGGTCCTTTTTTCATTACTTTGGTGAAATTGGCCTCCACTTAGAAGCAGAAACCGTGGGATGCTTGGCACTATTTTAAAATGTCTTTCACAGATTAGAAGTGCCTTTGCAATTCAACCATAATTCAAATTAGCATTTACAATGTATTTTGTAGTTCAAGTCTTTGTGTTAGGCACTGTACAAAAAGAAAAGGTATATCAATGTTTTCAAATTATTCAGTTACTATTTGCATTGTTTGTAAGCAGATATATTTTTACATATCTCTTAGTGAAATCAAATTATCCCCGAATTTTTGCAGCAGTGAGGCGCTTGTTTTACTCAAGAGTAAAGCTATCTTATTTTAAAGTAAGTGATTTTAGGTACT